>NC_092765.1:83016322-83317416 GCF_047496795.1 Chiloscyllium punctatum
CCTTCTGAACAGTCAGTACCCAAACACTGATCCTGATGTCACCCATCAATCCTTCAGTCCAGAGAAAAACTATTTTTCTCGGATCCCCAAATTTTACTCCATGTGGTATATATTCCACTCCTATCTACCCATGGACTCTAAGTTCCCCATTCACCTGTCTTCAAACATGTGAAACGTCTTCTAAAAATACAAATACTCCACTCCCATTGGTTCTCAACTGTCGATGACACAACGGATAGTCTCCACAAAGAGGTTTATCAAAGATCATTTCCCTTTCCTGAATATAGGACGAATATACCAAGTATCATTATTCTCTAAGTATCTAATTGTCCCGTTCCTTATAAAAGGTTCCAATATTTTTTCTCACAGCGGACATCAAGCTATTTAGTTTTCCGTTTTCAATCTCCATCCTGTTTTAAATATGTAGGTTTACAATAGTTGTTTTCCAGTCTGCAGCATTCTTTCCAGAATCTAACTAGCTTTGAAGAATAATCAGTAATTCTTTCATTAGCTCTGTTCTCATCGGAATCACTCTGGGATGGAGCTCATCAGATGCAGCAACTTATGAAACTTCAATTCAATTAGATTTCCAATAACATACACTTCATTAATTCTGATTTCCTGCAGTTTCCCATTTTTACCAATCACTATGTTCCCTAATATTTCTGCAAATTAGTTTCTGTGCCTTCCCCTGTGGAGATGGAACCAATGCATTCCTCTCAGCAGGCAGTTGGTTTCTGACCTCTTGTGAATACATTGGAGGACTGCACTTCAGAGATGGTGGATATATTACCCACTGATGCCTGCAAAGTTCCAGAATAAATCCAGTTTAATTCATCGTAAGTGTCTACACAGTCCTGTCCCTGGTGTGAGACGACAGGTTATATGGAAGGAGGTGATACAGCTCAATGACCACCTCAATTTTGAGACAAGCTGGTTTACACTTTACACCGGAATGGTTGCAGCTTAGACAAATCTTCCTCGAAATCCCAGAGAGTATAGTACAGTGTCCTGCTCCTCCCTTCTTTGTAGTCTCAGCTCCATTTGTTTATCATGGACACAGCCACACTGTAAATGCAGTATCCAGAGTGGGGTCCCCAGACCGTCGGGGTTCCCTGAATGAACCCAGTAGCTGACATCACAATCCTGACAACACCATCCACAGAACCTCCACTGACTTTCTAGATGACAGCAGCAAGTCAATTCCCCACACCCACAGTGCATCCTTTTAGTGTTGAAAATGCCTCGGTCTCCTCAGTTTCTCTTCCTCGCTGAGAAAGCTGTCACATCTCCACACAGTCGCACAGTAACAATCCCTCTCTCCAGAGAAGCAGTTGACAATGGAACATTACGTTTCTCTCTATATCAGCGACTATAAGTATTCTTAATCGAGTTGATCACCACACTCAGAGACGAGAGATCGAGGAGCATTACTCACGGCAAGCAGGGACATCCCGTAATAAATATGATATTCAGGAATACATGAAAAGGGAAATTGTTAGAATAACTTCCCATTCTGTTTTCCTTCCAGTCCATCATCAGCAATCATTTTGCTTGCTTTTCCTTTCTCTCTCTCTCTCTCTCTCTCTCTCTCTCTCTCTCTCTCTCTCTCTCTCTCTCTCTCTCTCTCTTGCTGGACATCATCCACTCAACACAAAACTCCCACTCACCCTTCCAACCATCCCTGATATAATAATATTATTTCTCAGTTGCATTCAGTTTTGATAGGTTCACTGAACTCGAAACGCTATTTGTGTTTCTTCTAACAGACTGCCATACCTGCTGAGATTCTCCAACATTCTTTCACACGGTGGAGAATTTTATTTCAGATCGCCAGCATCCGCATTTCCTTGGTTATTTCACCTTTAATGTCGTTGTTTCGCGGGATGCCATCATCACTGCCAAGGGCAGCATTTGTTGTCCATCCTAACTGCCCTTGACCACGCAGCCGTTTGTCAAGGCAATACAGCGGCAACCATATTGTTGTGGATCTGAGGTAACACTTAGTTCAGACAGGGCAAACATGTTAGGTTTCTTTACCAAAGGTTATTAATAAACTAAGAAAAAAATCCTGATGGTTTATCGTTGCCATGAGTGAAATAAGGTTTCATTCCAATTTTTGTCATTGGAATTTAAATTTAGTCATCCACTGTGGTAGGATTTCAGATAATGGTCTTAGAGTCATAACCCGTGCCTCTGAATTACACAGTCAGTGACATTATTACTCTGTTTAAGATTCCCTGTTGTGAAGTAACTGTAGAGTCAAGAACAAGTTTGTGGTCAAACTATTTGTAACTGGAAGAGAGGTCAGAAGTGAACTGGAGCCATAAAATTTGTCGTAAACGAAGGGGTAGGTGATGGCAAAGTCAGCAACAGAACTCAGGCAGAGCTGGAAATTGGGGATATTATGAAGGTGGTGTCAGCAGGTTTGAGCACAGAGAGAATATGAAGACAGAAAATAGTTCACGGTAAAAAGGGACTCAAGTTTCCAAACAGTCTTGTTCCTTCTCAGATGTTTATGAGTAAGTAGTTTGGAAATGCATGAAAAGGAAGTGGCATTTGTGACTGAAATTTTATGTATTTGTTAAATATAATCAACCAGAATAGCAATAACATTCAGCATCATTTATAGAATCGACAGAGATAGACTTACCAGGAACACCAATAATAGCGAGGATGGGATACTACCCTGCTTGAATAATCATCAGTACGGCTTGTGTCCGCAACTCTAACCGTGGCCAATCCTGAGAAAGCCAATAAAGACCCCAGGATAAACTCCTGTCCATTGTTGTAACATTCCAGTCTAATGTTCTCAGATTCTGATCCATTGTTGGAACATTCCAGCCTAATATTCTCGAATTCAAGTCCATTGTTGGAACATTCTAATATTCTCAGATTCTGGTTTCTCACTTTTTCGCTATAGCTGCTGATCCCAATCTTGTTGAGGTTGACTCTGCGCCGAATACTATGGCATTATAAGTTGAAAGAAGTCCCTTATTATGGAAGATGGAAAGCCTCCCGTGACCCAGTTAGGTCCAGAAAGACTGATATTAATCACAGAGGATGTTGGATTCCTTGGATGCTGCCTGACCTGCTGCGCCTTTCCAGCAACACGTTTTCAGCTGATATTAATCACAGTCACAGAACAAACAGCTCCAGTTAACCCATTTCACGGCAACTCTGATATATCGCAATAATTGGTGTGGGTGGGATTTTGATATCGATGATTATTGGTCTAATGGCATATCTCCAGTTGTAAACATAGAGGTGAGAGAGCGAGATAATTCATTCTCTTCACAAGCTCGATGATTCTGCTGTGTTTTGGCAGCGTAGGAATTGCTGGGCTCCCAATGCCGTTTGTGTCTGATCACCAGGCCTGCTGCATCTTTTCATTTTATTTATTTGTGTTTAACTTTGACTTTTGTCTGTCCAGCATTTAACGCTGAGGTGGGTTTAGGCATTTTTGAGAGACACCTACAGAGCCATAGACGATGTTGATACAGTCCATTCGTTGTTTTCTTGCAGCCGCTGCCTGGTCCTGTGAAGTGATGGTCGAACTCTCACAGAAACAGGATTCTTAGTTTTACCTTTCGGAAGTTATTGCTGGGGTCTCAGCAGAGTTGGGAGGCAGTAAATCTCTCCCGGGTGCTACACACTCTCTCTGTGATTTCTCTCAGAACTGTCTATTGATGTTCTTTACTCCTGGATTGGAGAACTGCATGTGAGACAATCTGTTTCCTGCATTTGTTTTTTGAAAAAAAGTGTGCTTATTGGACGATACCATATTGGAGCAGTTACTATATAGCTATTAAGTAAACTATTATTCTGCTAAGTTTTCCAACAGAATTAAGTTATTGCAAGTTCCTCTTCCTTTTGTTGTCTTTTTTCGACAGTATTCGAATAAATAGTGTTTTGCTAAATGTCGAATATTTTTTACCAAGTCAATTCTATCTAAAACACATCACCTCACATTTAGCAGCATAATGGGCCGAGCTGGAGGAGTGATAATCATGTAAGGAATTATATCGGATACTGATATACCTCTCAGATCCAGCCCGGATACGTATTAGCCCTGATGTGACCCACTCAGCATGAAGCACTGCGTAGACCACGCTGGTGTACTGCTCAGCAATCCGTCCAGGATCTAACACTGATTAGAACTCACCAGCTCACGACTTATCTGTCCAACAGTGCACTGATCTATAAACTTGGACTAGATAATCTTTTCAGCACAGGGCTCTGTGCAGAACACACAAAGGCATTGTTCTATACACACGGACTGGATATCTGTGCAGCATGGGGAGCTGCGCAGTGAATAGCAGTGAATTTATCTAATAATGTGGAGCAGCTATCTTCCAGGCATACACAGCTATGTACCCCAATCACTGCATTGCTGCGTAACACAGTGTTAGATCACTGCCCAGCGCGAGGGAACTTGCAGCTCATGCTGCAAATGAGAGGATGTGCAGCTTCCTCCATTTACAGCTCCATATCTACATTGTTAGAGACTATGCAAAACTTTCATCTGACTACAATTTTTATTTATAACGTTGAATCTATTTGTGCCTACCCTGTGAGGAACGATGTAAAATACTATTTTAAGTTCTCTGCCTGTTCCCTGAAACCAGTTCCCCAATCACAACCTCCCGATGTCCCACATATTCTCTCCTGCCTTTCCTCCAAGGGTCACAGATAGATCATGAACTTTTTTTATTTGATATGGGAAAACTCTTGCGGTTAGTTTCTTTTCATATACCATGCCAGTTTTGGAATATTTTTCTTTGTATTTTGTTTTATACAATCTGCTTCTGGTTCCAGAAGTAAACTTCCCAAATGTGGCCACGCCAGAGAGCCCCATTCTGAATTCTTCAGTTTGTGATTGATTAGCAAACTTCACAGTCTTTGTGCATCATGGCTGGTTCATCTTCACATCTTCATATCATCTTCTTTTTGACCAAAGTCAATCATTACTGAGCGTTATTAAGCAGTATCTGCTTAAATGGATCCCCCCCCCCCCCCCCCACACACACACACACACATCGATGGAGATTAGAAGGATGAGGGGGGATCCAGTTGAAATTTACAGAATACTGAATGACCTGGACACAGACAAAATTAGGAGGACGTTTGCACTTGCAGGAGGGCGCAGGCTTAGAGCAAAGGGAAAATCCATTAGAATGAAGATAAGATGAAACGTATTTAGCCAGAGACTGTTGAAATTGTGGAATTCCTTACCACAGAAGGCTGTGGAAACCAGATCACTTGGCACCAACGATATAGCCAGGAAAGGGACTGAGGATCTGAAAAGTGACCTCAGAGAGTTAGTTTGGAAGCTGAAGAGCAGGATGAGTGGAGTCGTGATCTCAGGTTTGCTATCAGTGCCATGAGCTAGTGAGATGAGGATGAGTCAGCGAATGCAGCTTTACACGTGACTGCGAGTTTGGTGCAGGAGGGAGTGCTTCAGATACCTTGGCATCGGGATACATTTTGGGTAAGGTGGGACCTGTACATGAAGGACGGGTTGCACCTGAACTGGAGGGGCACAAATGGCCTGTTTGGGAGGTTTGCTTGTGTGATTCTGGCGGGTTTAATCGAGTTTGGCATGGGTGTAGGAATCAGATCACATGTCTGAGACGGGGTTAGTTGCAGACGGGACAGTGACTGGGTATATTGAACCTATCAAGAAGGTTTCTCATGCGATGAAACAAAGGGATCAGGAAAAGTGCGTCTGCTTTAATGCAAGGAATGTCCCAAATAAAAGTCTGAAATTAGAGCATGGATCAGTACTTGGGGCTACGATGTCGTGGCCATAACGGAGACGTAGGTTTCACAGGGGCAGGGATGGTTGCTTGATGTTCCAGGGTTTAGATCGTTTAAAAATCTTTAGGGGCGGCACGGTCGGCGCAGTGGTTAGTACTGCTGCCTCACAGCGCCAGAAAACCGGGTTCAATTCCCACCTCAGGGAACTGTCTGTGTGGAGCTTGCCATTTTCCCCGTGGGTTTCCTCTGGGTGCTCCTGTTTCCTCCCATAATCCAAACATGTGCAGATTGGGTGAAGATGTCGTGTTAGATGAAGGGGTCAATGCAGAGGAATGGTTCTGAGTGGGTTGCTCTATGGAGGGTTGGTGTGGATTTGTTGGGCTGAAGGCCTGTTTCCATACTATAAGTAATCTCATCTAAAAAAGAACAGGGTGGGTGGAAAATGAGGAGACGGTATAGCATTGCTTATCAGAGAGTGCGTCACAGCTACAGAAATGAAGGTTGTTGAGGAAGATTTGTCTACTCGGTCAGTATGGGTGGAAGTTAGGAACAGCAAGGGAACAGTCATCGCATTTGTGGGTTTCCTATAGACCACGTAATAGCAGTGTAGAGATTGAAGATCTCATAGGCAGGCAGATTCTGGAAAAATGCAATAGTAGCAGGATTATTGTTATGGGTGATTTCAACTTCTCCAACATCAACTGGAACCTCCTAAGGTGCAGATGGTGTGGATGAAGCCGTTTTTGTCAGGTGTGTTCAAGAGGGTTTCCTTGCTCAGTATGTAGACAGACCGACGAGGGGAGAGGCTATTTTGGATTTGGTGCTCGGCAACGAGCCAGGGCAGGTGTCAGAACTCACGGTGGAAGAGCACTTTGGTTAAAGTGATCACAAATGCCTCACGTGTAGCATAGTCTGGGAGAGTGAAAGGAGCAGTTTCGGAGGGAAGATAATTAATTAGGGCAAAGGAAATTATGATGCTGTCAGACAGGAGTTGGGAAGTATAGACTGGGAGCAATTGTTCCACAGAAAGGGCACAGCAAACATGTGGAGACTGTTTAAGGAGCAGTTGTTGCGAGTGATACATAAATGTGCTTCTCTGAGACAGGTAAGTAGGGGTAAGATTAAGGAACCTTGGATGACGAGAACAGAGGAACGTCTCTGCTGGACATGCACGTGGATAGCAGTGAGTTGAGAGGTGGATAGTTTAAATTACTACATTTTACATTAGGATTAAATCGCGGGACAACATCGTGGCCCAAAGAGCCTGTTCTATGCTGTACTGTTCTATGTTCTATGTTCTATTTAGTATACTTGAAACAGACTCAGATAATTTCTTGCTTGACAAGGGGATCAAAAATAACTGACAGGAAGAGGGAAATGGGGTTGAAAATATATCATTCATGATCGAATGGCGGAGCAGACTTGATGGTCCGAATGGCTTCATTTCTGCTCGTATAGCTTTGTGGCCTTATAATATTTCCGTCCTGGATGGCACGGTGTCTCAGTGGTTTGCACTACTGCCTCACAACATCAGGGAACTGGGTTTGATTTGCTCTGGGTGTTCTAGTTTCCTGCCACAGTTCAAAGTTGTGTAGGTTAGGTGAACTGCCCATGCTAAATTGCCGATTGTGTTCAGGGATGTTGATATTAGGTGCAATAGTCAAGGGTCTATGTACAGTATTAGGGTAAAGAATGGGATTGGTTTACATACTCTTTTGAGGGTCAGTATAAACCTGTTGGGCTGAAGGGCCTGTTTCCACACTGTAGTGAATCTAAGAAAATGCAAGTTGCTGCAATGTTCCCATGAAGTGCAACCCAACCTCGAGTAACACCTCACGTTACAGTTTGGTACGTTACAGTCTGTAGGAGTTAATATTCAATTCCATAAATTCACAGCCTGAACCCGCTATGGCTGTTCTCCTTTTTCCGTACACTCTCCCTCCTGGGCTCCCTAAGTTAGTGTCTTGTTTTGTTCCATTCAACAGAGAAAACCAATTTCTAATATTTACACATTAATTTACACCCATTATATATGTGTGTCTCTTTCACATTAATTTAGAGCCCATTTGTCTTTCACAATGGGCCTCCAAACACTCTTTCCCACCTCTGCCAAGATACTAAAACACTCACTTTTCAATCCTTTACACGTCTGAAGAAGATTTGCACTGGACTTGAAACATTCACATTGTTTCTCTGTCTCTGCAGATGTTGCCAGACCCCTGAGTTCCTTCAAAAATGAAAGGTTACAGAATACATTTTCAATATAGCAAAGATCATTGGATACAGGAAATCTGAAACCAAAACAAAAATTATTGGACTTTCAGAAGATGGCATTACCGGAGGGGAAGAGATTCAGGTGAAAACGTAAAATGCTTTTGGGGAATGCGACAAATTGGAGGCATGGCATCATGAAGATACCCAAACAGGACGAGAATTTTTTAAAAAAGAAACTTTTCCCACAACAGAAAGCGGGATAGGGCACTGTGTACAGGGGAGAAGGGTGACCGGACCCCCGTGCGAATGAGGACAAGCAGCAGAATTGTTTTGCAGATATTGCAGCACAAACTGGGCATTCATGTGATGTTGTAAATCACAGCAGCTGTAGTAGCAGCAGCAGCATTAGAATTATATTCAACCACAATATAATCTCTCAGTCTACCATTACCATGAAGCCGATCTCCGCTTCAGTGATGAGTGTGGGTGAACATGCCACGGTCAGAATCGTGTGTACCTAAACGTGATGACAACCGATTCAAGCTACCGCACTTCCTGCTTACATTAATAAACAGCAGAACTAACATCTGATAGAGAGGGCGCCATGATCCCAAGACTGTGACCACTTCTTTTAAAACCAGCTGTGAATTACTGCTGGCCTGTCTACTCTTACTCTTACCTGTTAGAAAAATCCTTGTTCCTTTTGTTAGAGACGGTTCAAGAACTTCCCTCCTATTGCCATTTTGTTTACATCATTGAAATACTTACTGTACCTTCCCCTGTGAGGAATGATGCAAAACATAGGTATAAATTATCTGTCTGCTCCTTGTAGCCAATTCTTCAGTCACACCCTCCAATTATCCTCAGTATACCTTCCTAATTAATTAAACCTAAGATAACACTCATCTTGAACTTTTTTTATATGCTCGGAAAAGATCTTGCTGCTTGTTTTTGTATTTCTTGCCAATTTACTACATCATGTCTTTTCTCCCCTTTTCCTCGCTTTCTAGATTCATACAGCCATATCGCGCACAGACCCTTTGGTCCAACTTGTCCATGCTGGTCAGGTTTTCCAAACTAAACTAGTCCCATCTGATTGCATTTTGTCCATATGCCTCTAAACTGATTCCATACATATGTTTGTCCTACTGAGTTTTAAATGTTGTTGCTGAACTTGCATCTCCAACTCTTCCTCTGACAGCTCATTCCATATACACACATCACCCTCTGTGTGAAAACATTGACCCTTCGTCCATTTCAAATCTTCCCTCTTTCATCTTAAACCTATGCCTTCTATGATTGAACTACCCCGTCTTTGGGAAAAGACCTTGGCTATTCACTCCATTCATACCTCTCATGATTTTATAAACTTCTACAATGTCACCCCTCAACCTCCTACATGCTATCTGACACTAACTTTATGAACAAGCACTTACAAATAAGCACTGCAAATTTGAAACAGTATTCAATTGACAGGTAAATAACATTCAGCCCAAACTTCATACTGTGATTTGTTTTTCTCCATGTTATAATACTAAGGCAGCAGGAAACTGTTACGACTACCAATAAGAGGCCAAACACCTGAATTGCTTTGTCCAAATGGGGTGATGATCTCTACAGTGAAAGCGCATCACAGGCCTGAACCATAAAAAAAGGGAATTCTTGTACCACACTGTCAGCGTGCAGTTGCCTTTAGCAGAGTGAGATGAAGGCTGATTATACCTTTTGAAATTTGGATCGCAGTGTGAATTCAGTGCAAAGGGGAAGAGGTGTTTTCTGTAAAGTTTACTCAAAGAAGGAAACTTTCCAGAGTGAGATGTGTGGGAGGTGGAAAACAGCATGAATGGAGAGGCCGAGCCACACTGAGACCAAAGGCAAAGTGGCAGCACTAAAAGCAGCTTGATGATACTGCAGAGTAGGTAGACTTGATTAGAGTTTCAGGTGAAGTGGGGAGGGACCATAGTGGAAGAGAATGTACTCTGTAATTTGAGAGGGAGAACCTGGAATCACGAAGGGGAGACGAGCAGGGAAGAGGATGGAGCAGCAATGGCAGCAGTTGCTGTGGGGAATTCAGGAAGCACAGCTGAAATTCATGCCTAGCATCTGCTTCTGGTCCCTGAAATAATCATTCTAAATCTGGCCCTCCACTAATGCTCATCAGTTGTACCCTTGAGAGCCTGTGTCAACCATGGGTGGTTCATCTTCTTATCGAGTTCTTCTTTTTGAACAGAAACAAAAATTACTGAGCGGTTTGGGATAACTGTTTGAATTTCTGCTCACGTATACTCACTGTCTTCCTCTGGGTATATTTTCACATTCCGATTCAGACCAGACGTGAGGCAGAACTCCCAAAATTAGATGCCTGGTTCTTTTCAATCATTCAGGGGGATCTTCTGCCTGTAGCTGAACACAAGATCAGCGGAGGCTGCCTCCATTCTCCAAGTTTCTACATCTCTGTTGTTTCTGTTTGACGATGCCACATTCCTGTGAGCTGCATCTAATGTGACCTCCTTTTCCATCAAACCAGAAATCCCCCAACTCTAGTGGACAGCCACTTCAGCTATGACTGTCCCATCTCCCACGGTGTTGCCCTCAATCCGTCCCCTCCATCCCAGAACAATGATAGATTCCTCCTTGTCCACACTTCCTCCTGCACGAGAATCCACATTCACATATGCATCTAACGCCATTTCCACCGTCTCCAGCAGGACAGCATCATCAAACACATCTTCCCCCCGCCCACTGTCAGTATTTCACAGCGACCGCTCCCTCTGTGTCACCGTCCATCACACCGAACGTTTCCCCACTCCCCCATCGCACCATCCTATGCAATTACAGAAGCTGCAACACTTGTCAATTCATCTCTTCCCTCCTCAATGTCCAAGGTCCAAAACATAGCTTCCAGGTGAAGCAGCATTTCACTTGTAAACTTTCAATCTGATCTCCCGTCAATGCTGCTCATAATGCAGTATCTTTATATTGGCGAGACCAAACAGAGACTGCTTTGAGGAACACACCCACTCTGTTTGTAGAAATAACCCTGACCTTCTCATTGCTTCCCATTTCAATAACTTACCTTGCTCTCATGCTAACATTTCAGTCTTGGGCTGCTGCAATGTTCCAAGGCAGGACAACCCCTGCTCGAGTAACAACTCACGTTACACTTTCGTACGTTACAGCCTTTAGGAGATAATGTACAATTTCACAATTTCACAGTCTGACCCCATTAGAACTGTTCTCTAATTTCCGTACAATCTCCCTCCTGGCCTCCCTATGACCTTGTGTGGTTGTATCTTCTTTATCGTTCACTCAATACAGAGAACCCCTTTTCCCATTCACATCTTATTTTAAAGCTATTTCACATGATCTTCTTGTTCACCACTACTAAAAGCATGTTTATCTTTTGCCACGCCCTCTTTTACCCGTCAACCCACTCCTCACATCTGTCAAGGGATTATAAAGCTCATTTTCCAATCCTTTTCGGTTCTGAAGAAGTGTCATACTGGACTTGAAAGGCTAACTCTGTTTCTCTGTCTCTGCAGATGATGCCAGACCTGTTGAGTTTCTCTAGAAATGAATAAGCTCAGTACAAGTTTTCAGTAAAACAAATTACTTTGGATACTGGAAATGAAAATGAAAAAAATGCTGGAGAAAATGGAAGCTTTGTAGAAGGGTCACTGGTCCTTAAAGATTAACTCTGCTTTCACTCCACAAGATGCTGCCAGACCAGCTGAGTTTCGTCAGCAATTTCTGGTTTTGAACAAGTTCCATAGACGTGTGTGAAAGCTGCTCAAATGCTTTGCCGAACACGGAATGCACTGGGATGTGACCGATAATACAAGGTGCACAAATTCATTGATCTGAAACTGCATAGGGCTGGCATATCTGACAATGCAGAGCTCTTAATCTTGGTCAGGGAGACAAACAGAGGGGAACACATTTACATCAAACACAGAAGATGGCATTGGGGGAATGGAAACGATTCAGATGCATATCTTAAGGGGTTTGAGTAAAGTAACAAATTGGAGGCGTGACACCAGGGAGACACCCTCGGCAGAATCAGAATAGGAAAATGGAAATGTTACCACATCAGAAACCAGGTTAAGACATTGAGTACAGGGCTGATGGGTGAATGGCTCTTGGTGTGAACTGAGGGATAGTCAGTAGAATTGAATTGAACATATTGGAGCTCAAAGTGGGCATTCATTTGGTGCAGCAGAATCACAGCAGCAGCTGAATTGTATTCAACTGCAATTTGTAACATTTTCCCCAGGATAATCCCTCAGTCTACCATTAACATCAAGCTGATCTATGGTTCAGTGACGAGTGCGCGTGAACATGATAGGGTTGGAACCATGTGTAGCTAACCCTGATGACAATCCATTAAAGCTACCGCACTTGACTGCTTATATTCACAACAGCAGGACTAACATCTGGTACAGATGGCAAAATGATCCCGATAATAACAGATCGTATCGAAGTTGTACAGTGCTGCCACATCCAGACATAAATGTCGATGGACTATTAAAGAACTCACTGGAGGAGACGACTCCACAAATATCGCCATCCTAAATAACGGGACAGCCCTGAACATCAGTGTAAAAGACATGGTTGTATTATCTGCACCGTCCTCAGCCAGAAGTGTTGAGTTGATGATCCACGTCACCCTCGTCATGTTGCCCGCAGAATCACAGATGCCAGTCTTTAATCAATCTGATTCACTGTATGTGACATGAAGAAACAGCTGAACACAGTCGATAAGAAAAAGGCAATGGGCCCTGACACCATTCCTGCAATAGGACTGAAGACTTATGCTGCACAAGCCGTGTCCCTGTGGAAGCTGTTTCAGTCCAGCTCCAACTCTGACATCTCCCTGGCAACGTGGAAATTTACTCAGCTATGTCCAATCCCATAACAAGGGAATATCAGCAGTCTGACCATTTACCACGCGCTCAGTCCCGTCGCGATAGTCACATTGGTGGGAGTTCTTTTTGACAGAGCTGTCAAGCAGCACAGAAATAACCAGCCCTGTGTGGTTTCAGATAGGTCCCCATTGGAGATGGTGATGTTGTTGAAAAGTCACTGGATTACTAATCCACACCAGGCTAATGGTCTGGCAGCTGTTGGACGTTCTAATTAATAAAATATCGAGATGAAAAACCTCGAGTCATTAACAGTGACCTTGAAGCCAATGTTGATTGTAAACACCAATTTCCTTCCTCAATGTACTTTCAGGAAGTGAATCTCTCGTGCTTTCCTGGTCTGGCCTAAACGTGACTCCAGACATACAGACTTTTGAAAAACTCTTCAATGGTCTCGGAAACAGCCAAGCAAGACACTCTATTGTATCAAACTGTTCTGGGGCTATTAAGGATAAAACCGTACAGATCACCCGGCACCAGCCTCAGTATTGGAACGGGAAATACTACCGTATTGACTCTGCAGAGATCTCCTTCCTGACATCTGAAAGCAGGTGGCAGCTTTTAAAGAGCTTTCCCACAGACTTCACAGAAACATCGGAAAATGAGTAGGTCATTCAACACACTGAGCATCCTCCATTCTACTTCATGGTGAAAATCTCAATTCAGTTTTCCCCACACAGTGTTCATATCCGTTAGTATGTTTATCAACGGAACATATAAAATAGGAACTACTGTATTCGCTTTGGTCCATCAACTTAGATCCTCCATTCAATATACAGACAGTTATCCTGTAAAGGTGTGTTTATTAAACGCAATTTCGCTGTAACGCAATTCGTAAATTATCCCCTTTCTTTATAAAGCGAGTTCCCATTCACTGTTATGGGATTCCGTCTCTGGCACCAGCTGAACAGCAAATCCCAGCCTCAGGATCCCTCTGTTTGCCAAGTGCACCCTCAGTGTATTCAGCTAAAGTAGGAATGTAATCCGCTCTTCAAGCCTTGAAACTGAGCCTGAATGTGGGATTTGTAGTCTACATTTGGAAGGAAATTAATTTCAAACCGGGAGGGGAATATCTTGGAGAGAACTGGAATTCCGCATCAGCATCACGTGGTCAGTCAGCTCGCGCGCTTTCTGGTGAAGATCTTGGTGAAATGTACAGTGCTGTAGTCAGTGAGCATAGTGTTAAAGTGTGACATTTACTGTTCTAACTCATAACAACATACGACTTAAAGATTTATGTAGCCCATGATATTGTTTGCAGGCACAGGGAGAACGTGCAAACTCCACACAAGTAGTGATCTGACACTGAAATTGAACCGAGGTCTCTGGTACTGGGAGGCAGCAGTGCTAACCACTGAGCTACCCACTGTGGGCAACGCAACTTCCTGCACAATTCAAAACTCGAAATGTGGCAAAACAGTAGGGAGATTCCATAAGTCCCCAAACCTGTCATTGAGCAACAGGAGGAGGACACTGAGAACTTGAGCGGCTTGGTCAGGAACAAGTGCAGGACATGCAAGCCATCGAAACTAGAGTGGAGGAACATCAGGAGGACATTCATCCCATCGTGTGTGTAAAGCAGGAATAGAATGAGTCCAATCAGCCACCCATGCATCTTACACAACAATTGGAGCCGATCGTTTACAGTTTCGTGCCTATTTTACAGGAATTGAAACGGACTGTCGAGGTTATGGAAAGGGAAGAACTTCGAATAACCAACTTCACTCGGGAATGAAAAGGTATGAGCAAACGATTGGGACTGAAGACAAATTGTTCAAATCTATTATTAAGGAATTAACAACAGGACATTTTGAAAGTCAAACTACATTCCATCAAAGTCAACATGATTGTATTAAGTATAAAGCATGTTTGAATGATTTTCCTAACTTTATTATGAAAAGATTTGACAAACACGTTGAATAACAGAGATCTGAAAGGTGTATTATAGCTGGACTTCAAGAAGGCATTGCATTACATGCATGTCAAAAGATTAATATGCAAGACAGGAGCACACGGGGTTAGGACAATTTATTTGCTTGGAGAGAAAAAATTCTAACCAATAAACACCATGGTATGGAGGTGCTAGCTTTGGACTGGGATGAGTAAGGTCAATAATCGCATGGCACCAGGTTATAATCTGACGCGTTTAGTTGAAAACACAAGTTTTCATTGTACTGCTCCTTTGTTAGGTGTTAGAGAGAAAAGACCTTAGGCACAAAATTTCTAAGAAAAAGATGAAGGGGTTGTACAATACATGCACATGAATTGAACACATCTAAGATGGCAGCTAAATCTTTAATTGGTTAGAATGGCGATGGAGGTTTTCATTGATGAATATGCAAATCCAAGAGTTCCTTTCATGTCCTGCCTGGATATACCTTCAGGTATTATCGATGTAAAGGAGGTGACCCCTCCAGTCAGACAACGTATTTTAGGCATGCGATCTTGTTTGGAGTCTGTATATGTCTTCACCTGGAATCTGTATGTTTTTTATAGATTAGATTACATTACAGTGTGGAAACAGGCCCTTCGGCCCAACAAGTCCACACCGACCCGCCGAAGCGCAACCCACTCATATCCCTACATTTACCCCTTACCTAACACTACGGGCAATTTAGCATGGCCAATTCACCTGACCTGCACATCTTTGGACTTGTGGGAGGAAACCGGAGCACCCGGAGGAAACCCACGCAGACACGGGGAGAACGTGCAAACTCCACACAGTCAGTTGCCTGAGGCGGGAATTGAACCCGGTCTCAGGCGCTGTGAGGCAGCAGTGCTAACCACTGTGCCACTGTGCCACCATGCCGCCCATGATATTGTTTTTGTCTTTATTTCCAAAGTAGGAGTTCATAAAATATCGCATTGACTGAGTGGCTACAAATGGCATATTTTTTTAAGAAAATATAATGCATCGGGAAATATAAACCGGCAAATGAAACTTACAGATTAGACGTGTGTGTGTATCTGTGTGTTTGCGCTCACGTGCGCTCACCTTGAAAACAAGGTGGAGTGCCTGTGGGAGGGAGAGAGAGTGTGTGTGTTTGTGAGAAAGTGAGGGGGAGTATGTGTGACTTTGTGAGGGAGGGAGAGGGTGTGTGTGCGTGTGAGACAGGGGAGTGTGTGTGTGTGTGGAAGTGTGCATGTGAGAGATGGGGGTGTGTTTGGTTGCGGGGAGGAGAGGATGAATTTGCATGGATGTATTTAAAGTGGAGAGGGAAAGGATGCGTGTCTCCTCGTTAAAATACAGGCAGATTTGGCAGATCCCTTTCCCCCCACACACTCTGTGGTCTCAGAGTTTCCCCTCTCTGCAGCCTGTGCTCCATTTGCTCTTCATTCTGCAGACCCAGATGCTGTAACAACAGTCACCAAGACTCATCCAGAGTTGGGTCACCAAATCCACAGTTCTCCCCGAATATCTGAGGCAGTTCACAGCATAACCTCTAGCCAATCATCCCCAACACCTCCACTAACCTTTCCTTAACAGGGGCCCCTCATCTCCAAGTTAGAGTCCTGTTCCTTGACAATACTCGAGGGGTTTCCTCATGTTATGGACTGTACAATCATCTGAGAGGGACAAACACAGGCCTTCAGTGGTCAGGCACTGACCAAGTTTCAAAGACTTGTCTCAAAGCTGCTGGGACCCCCCTTTCCAACTTGGAGAAACAGCCCGCCACATACCATTGCATTGTTTCTGAGCTTCATAATGCCAGCACTCAATACCCTCGGGATCCAAAAAACAACACCAGGGAAAGGTACAGAAAAAAAACAAACAATTAATTAACTGATAACATGTTGTGAAACTATGGATAAGGAGACAGGGGAATTGGAGTAACTGGAGAAGTGAGGCAATGGTGAGTCCAATGTCAAGAATGAGAGCATTATTTAAAATTATTGCCAGAACAGTTGAAATGTTTAGTTACATCATATTGTGAATCTGCCTCACAGAACCATCCCCGACACCATAAACTGGGACAAGGTACCAGCCAGAATGGAGAGCTATGCAGAGCATGCTAGCGGACTAATCTATAAACTGGACTACCTGTCCAGCATGGGGACCATTGCAAACCTTTGCCTGTATATTGCTACTATACTTGCACTCCAGAAATGTCTTGCAAGGGAAGATTTGTAACCCATGCAGTGAGTGACAGAAAATGGGATCCCACAACTGTATGGCTCTGTGTCTCCACTGCCGAAATAGTGCGTGTGCGTGAATGTGTATGTGTGTGTGTGTGTGTGTGTGTGTGTGTGTGTGTGTGTGTGTGTGTGTGTGTGTGTGTGTGTGTTGATGGAAGTAGCTATGAAATTTATTATTTGAGAGAGAATAGACACAGAGGATATCAGCTTAAATGTGAACAACTGACAGGGCTTTGTGTCATTAACAGAGGGAGACTGAGGACCATATCATAGACAGAGGTGACGATGTGCTTGTGAATATTAAAGTAAAGGCATTGCCAGACCCAACAACAATATAAAGCAATTCGTACAGGAATGATGGGATTTTGGTCTGCCTTTAGATACAAGCCATGGAATACCGATTCAGAGTTGGTTCAGCAGCAGCAGATCATTGGCTTTATTAAGACTGTCTTTCATAGTTGAAGGTTCAAACAGCAAATGGGATGAATCAGTGAAGTATAATCTGCAGTTGTCAATAGTTAAAACTAGGAATGGCCAGGATATGGTATCAGTAATCAGCCTGTGGCCAAAGGGATCACCATAGTTGTGATTCATCTGTTTCAGCCTCATTTATTGGCCAGGGATGAGATGGAGTCAGGGGAAGGAAATGGAGTTTGCATCCAGAACAGAAGGCAGTGACCTCCAAGCTTTCAATATTTAAATAGCAAGGGCAGTGATGCAATGAATCCTGGTTCATGCCTGTCAGTGAGTAGGTCAACCAACAAGGCCCAGTGCCAGACCTAAAGAAGGAGAGAAAGAATGAACAAGTTCACTGTTGTTTGTTGTGGTTTGGAGCGTGAATACTAACAGAGCAGAGTAAATGAAAGAACAGTAACACAGTCGCACATGGTTAATGCAAATAATATATTGACAGTGAAACTTACCAGGGACACCAACAATAGCCAGGATAGGAAAATAAAAACATTGAATAATGTAAAGTGCATATCTGATCTGCGATGATAACGCGGGTAATAAGTAGAAAGAATGCCAACATAATCGGATAACCTCCTGTCCATTGTCGGAACATTCCAGTCTATTGTTTTCAGATTCTGATGCACTGTTGGAACTGTCCAGTCGAATGTTCTCAGATTCTGATCCATTGTTGTAACATTCCAGTATAACGTTCTCAGATTCTGATCCACTGTTGGGAACTTTCCAGTCTAATATTCCCAGTTTCTGATCTCTCCCTCTCTCTGGAACAGCCGATAAATGTTAGTGCTATCGGTGATGCTCTCGCCCATACCATGGGATAACATATTGAATGGAGCCCTTTTGTCATTAAAAGGTGGAAACCCTCCACTGGGATAATTAGAATCCACGGAGACTGACATTAGTCACAGTCACCAAATGAACAGGTTCAGTTGACCATTTCCTTTCATCATTTTACATAACACAATGAAAGGGCACATTTACTCGGTTTGGATGGAATGGATGAGGGTTGCTGAGGGATAAACCTTAAATTTTTCAATCTTTTGAATCTGTTTTCGCTGTATGTGGGTGTATTGTCGGAACAATGCACTGTTGTGTATGTTTAACCCTGTTCATAAAAGGAGACAGGAATAAAATAACAGACGATCTGCATATGGTGGAGAATTTTCTCGATAACTTTGTGTAATGCTGCTCCAATTTGAATTTCCCTGTTATCAAGTCCTTTATTAACCTTGTAACATCATTCAGAGCATTGAACCTGCTGCTCAGGAACAGGGAGACAAAGGAGGTAGTCACTCAACTGCTCGAGACTGGGACACAGGGACAGGAGACAGTGTTTCAACTGTTCGAGAATGGGACACAATTACAGGAGGTAGTCACTCAACTGCTCTAGACTGGGACACAGGGACAGGAGGTAGTCACTAAACTATTCGAGACTGGGATACAGAGAAATCTGGAGGCTAGTAAGGAACCAGATTTCTGTTCCCCAGGAACTGGAGGAGGTGACACACTGCCATCCAGTCTGGGACACTAGGAAAACAAAAGTGAAATTGGCTTGTTACTAACAGAAATATCTGAATAAGTTGCATGAGCTAGCCATTCAATCCTGCTCCAACATTTTTCAAAACCATGGCTGATCTGATTTTCATTCCTTCATTCCATTTTACAGAGATTCCCCTCTCCGCAGCCTTTCCTCCATTTGTTGGTCATTTTGCAGATCTAGATGCTGTAACTACAGTCACCATGTTTCATCCAGGGTTGGGTCACCAAAGCCTCTGGTCTTCCTGAATTACCACAGTAGCTTAAAGCGCAGCCTCCAGGAAACCGTCCCAGCATTTCCAAGAATGTACAAAAACTAGAGTTAAGTCAAATGTCAGTCAAGTGTAAATGAGAAGCCAAGTCTGAATCACTAACAGTTGTGGGGATTCCTCATGTTACTGACCACCTGAGCAGCAGAGAGTGATTAACACAGGCATTCAATTGATAGGCACAGAGCAAGTTATAAATATGTGCCTCAAAACTGCTAAAACCGCACCCACCAACATGGAGCACAGGGCAGGACACTGGGACACACACGGAGACAACACATGCACACAGACCCACACGGATAAACAGACACATTAGCATCTTTAGGATATAACTAGATAAGGTATGCTTAAATTTGGGATCAAGGCTTGTTGTGAGAAGGCAGGAGAATTGGCTTGAAAAGTATGTCAGCCATGATCAATAGCTCAGTAGACTGAATAGGCCAAATGGCCTTTTTTATGCTCTAATTTTTTTTACAGTTATGGCACATGCATTTGTCTATGCTTGTACGTATACTTGTATGTGGATGTGTCTGTGTGTGTCCATGTTTTTGTGCCTGTGTTTTAGTGTGTTTGCGTGTGTCTGTGTGTACATGTCTGTGTGTGTGTTTGATTGCATCTGATGTGCTTGTCTGTGTATGTATTTGTGTGTGTCTGTGTGTTTGTGCTCCTCAGTAATTTTAGAAATGGGAATATCAATGTACATTTTTGTAATTTCTATTCTGTTTGACATTCACGTTCCCATCATAGTTTGAGGAACCTTATTTTCGTCATGAATTTCTTATTTTAACAAATGAACGAAATCAACCTGACCTCTTCTGAGAATGACGCTGACCCAATGTGAGACCTATATCATTGGCCATTTCATTAACCTGGTTACACCGATAATTTGCTGTGACCAATGGGAGAGTAACAGTAGAAAAGAAAACAGTCACCCAACAACCCAAGGAACTCTGGACCAATAAGCCTGACATCAGTGGTGGGTGAATTGTTGGAGTGGATTCTGAGAGATAGCCAATTGCATGCATTTTCAATGGTGAGGATTGATTGGGGGCAGTCACCATGGCTTCTTGCATGAGAAATCGTGTCGCACTAATTTGATTGAGTTTGTTAAAGAGGTGACAAAGCAGATTGATGAAGGCAGTGTTGTAGATGTTTTCCATACAGACTGGAACAAGTTGGTCGACAATGTTCTGCATATTAGGCAAGTCAGTAAGCTTAGGACACATGGGAACCAGCGCACCGACTCCAATTGAATACAAATTAGATTGAAGGGAGGAGACAGAGGTTGGTAGAGGATTGCATTTCAGACTGGAGGCCTATTTAAAGGTGCGAGTGGAAATATTTTAGAGGGAAATTAGACGCAATGTTTTCATACAAGGGGAGGTATCCATATGGAATTAATTACCAGAAGAAGTGGTGGAGTCTGGCATCTTGATGGGTATCTGAATAAGGAGGTTTAGAGGAATATGAGCTAAATGATCTCAAATCATAATGGGATGTCTGGTCAGCACTTACACATTTGCATGCTATATGACTCGATAAGAGGGATGAGCAGAAATTCTAAACAGGCAATTCACTTCCCCACAAATTTGAGATGTCTCTTTGCTTATATTTATTCAACAGAGTTAGTTAAATATTGGAGAGAGAAGTGTTTCTTGGATAACGGCACACAGACAGGAAGTGGAGCTGAGACCACAACCTGATCAGCCACAATCTTATTTCCTGGTAGAGAAGGCTCAAAGTGCCTAATGACCCACTCCTGCTCCTCAGTCCCATGTTTCTGTGTTCCATTCAGCCTATCAAACCTGCTAGACCGGAGCAATTAGAGGCTAGCTACCCGTTTCACAGAAATAGAGGAGACCATTCAGCCCCTCAAAGCTGTCAAACCCTGTTTGGGATGGTTTGGAAAGTGTAATTGGAAAACCCAGGTTGCGGTATGAAAGATGCTCCTCATCACTCATAACTGAGCTTCCCCTTTCTGCAACTTGTGCTTCGTTTGTTGGTCAAGTTGTAGACCCAGTTTCACTGTGAGTACAGCCCCCATTCCTCACCCAGAGATGGTCCAGACAATCTGGTAATATTCAACAAAAGACCTTCCAGGAAAAGAACAGCCTCTACTTTCCAATAATAGAATGTGAGAAGGCCACAAACAGGGATATGTCATTCATCCACACGCCACGCCACCACCAACCACCCCCCCCCCCCCATCCCCCCACCCCTCCCCGCAAGCATGTCTTCACCTACGATAAGTTCTAATATCCGCTTTCATGTCCAATTCTTCATAGCCCTCAACTCTGGTCAAAATGCACTCCCTGCCCCCACACTGTGACCTATTGATATGAGTAAAGACATGAACACAAGGGCTCAGAGAAGAGATACCGGTCCTGACATCAAGGCAGCATTTAACTAAGGATGGTCTCAAGGAGCCAGAGCAGGATTGTGCTTAATGGGAATGAGTTGTAAACTTCCCTGGTTAGAGTGATTTCAAGCATAAAGCACAATGAGTGTGGTTTGTGGACAAATGTCAACGCAGTCCTGGACATGTCTGCAAGAGATCCTCAAGGTAGCTTCCTCAGCACAAACGTCTTCAGCTCCTTCATAAATGTCTTGCCCCCATCATAAGATTAGAAGTGCGGATGTTCAATGAAGATCACACAATATTCAGGAAAAATGTCCCCCTTCAGCTCCTGAACTAGTCTGTGTCCGTGTGCAGCAAAACCAGGATAACATTAAGGCTTGTGCTGTTGGAAGTATCAGTAACATTCATGTAACAGTGCTGCTGGACAGTGCACAATTCCACAGTTAAAACTAGGAGATTATTCAGCGCCTCATGCTGGCTTCACAGGAATATGAGGAAGTCATTCAGCTTAATTAAATTATTAGAGAAGTGTAGCGATAGCCCATTTAGTGCCTCCAACCTATTATACGGGAAGAGAAGGAGTCATGTGTTATGGACGATAGCAGAACTCCTCAAAAATATTTGATGGCATTGGCCTAGCCTCTATTAATAATTAACTGTTCTGATGCAGTAATATCCCAAAAGATATGTACTTGACAAAAAGGAAAGATCAGACACAGATTCTCAGATGCAGTTCTCCAATCGAGGAGGGAAAACACATCAAGTGAAAATTTAGAGAAAGATGTAGCCAGGAGACTTCCATTGAAGCTTTAACTTTGTGGTGACCCCAATAGCTTCTGATGTTACTGAGAAACCAAAACACTTCCTGTAATGTGGCTGTCAGAACTGCACACAGTATTCTATCCATGGCCTAACCAATGGCATGTTTAACTCATATTATGTCGCCTCGATGAATGAACACTATGCCTACAGTCCTGTGTGATTTCTTAACTGGCTATTACACTGTCCAGTCACATTCACGGATATGTGGAGAAACACCCTCTGACCTCCCTAGTGTTCTGCTATTTATTGAATTCTCCCCTGTCTGGTTACTTCTTGTCTATATTTATTAGGGTTCCATTCCATCTGCCATTGATCTGACCATCAGACCATTCCACCTGTATATTCCTGTAACATAAGGCTTTCCTCCTCACTGCCAAACACCTGGCCAATCTTTGTGTCAAACACAAAATTACTTATTACGCTTAGCCCCACCCCCGATCACCCCGTCCACATTCACACTTCCATAATTTATGTATACCACAAATAATTAGATACACTGCACTGCTCACTGTGATACACCACCAAATACTGGTCTATTTCTACCACCTTTCCAGTAATTTGGGACCACATACCTGTTCTCCAGTCCTCTAGCGCCTCCCTCGTGTGGTCAGTTTCGACTTAAACATTTCGGTCAGGACATTTTCTCTTTTGTCTCCAACAGCATCCTGCGATACAACATATTTGGATTTTGCATCATCCAAAATCATCAATCCCAACTTGCATCTTATATCAAACTGTTCGAGAGCTTCCCAGTCCATCTTCTTGAATTCTGTAACTGCATCTTGTTTCTCCCAAATAAAACAGATGTGAAGCTCTCATGTCACAGTCTATGAACGTTCGCCAGTTTCGCATACTGATTACCCCCTTGGTTTCGAAATGGATCCTAATTTTTCCCTGGTTATTCTGTTCAGCTTGATGTTTTTGCAGAACATCTTGGGTTCCCCCGAACATTGCCTGCTGCACTTGTTCATTCCCATGTATGAGTCAGTGTGCAGTGTGTGAATTTTCTAAGTTTTCCTGAGATCACTTCTCATTCTTTGAAACAGTACAGGACGCAGGTACAATCTCATCCACACTGCATGCAGTCTGTGCAGAACGCCTTGACATCGATATTCCAATTTCCGTTCACTGAAGGCCAACTTCACTTTTACCTTTCCATTTCCAAAAGTCACCCCGAACCACGTTGGTTCAATTTTATTTACTACTCACTTTCTGAACTCTTGAACATCCACTTGAATATCTAACTATATAAAATCCAATAGTTCTCCACTGTCTCCCCCGACAAAAAACATCTTCAAACCAATTCAAAATGCTTGACACCTGAAGCCAGACAAAGTGATGCATTCACCCTCTCTTTCTTCTCTAATGTGATAAAAGTGGTTATTTTTGATTCCCAGTATTGCTGTCTGCCATTTTAAGTGAGTAAGAAAAATGACTAAGGGAAAAGAACCACGAGAATCTCAACCAGCAGGGCATAGCAGCAATGGATACATCCTCGGCTGTGACCTCAGCCTCTGCAAATGCTCCAGGAGACTAATCTGTGGAGTAGAGCATGGTCTCCGTGTTCAGAGCCTGCGAGAGAAGATTGATTCAGCGATGGAGGAGACCCAAACCAGACTGGAAACTGCAGAAGCAGGACCAGGAGACGAAGAGCCTCGGGCCGTGCAATGTTGAGCTGGAACAGCGGACCGTGGCTTCGGAAACTGTGGCAGAATCCTCGGCGGGTCGGGTCCAAGCCCTGGAGTGGTAGATTACGGCCTTAATAGAGTAGGTCGACGACTTCGAAAATCGGGACGGTCAGAAGAACATCAGCCTGGTCGGGCTGCAGGAACGAGAAGAAGTTGGCTAGCTCGTCAGCTTCTTGGAGCAATGGCTCATACAATATTTGAAGCTGGAAGTAAGGGCAGACTGGGTGCGCGTCGAGTGGGTCCAGCGGGTCGCAGTGTGCAAGCCTGGATCAGACCAGTTTCCCCACCCTGTCCTCGTGCGTGTCCAGCAGGATAGAGGGAAAAAAAAGTGCTGTCAGCTTCTCGAGCTCTCGGGAAGGATCCATAGGCTCTGATCTACAAAGGATCACGAAAAATGTTTTTCGAAGACCTTGCTACGGCTGTGATCCGCAAGAAGCAGGCCTTTGATAAGGTAAAAAGGAGGCTGAAGGATGTGAATAATCTGGTAGGATATCCGGCAATTTGATGTTTCAACCCTGGAGAGTCTGTGTTTAATTTTGACTCACCGGAAAACGCAAAGGACTTCCTGTACACCTTAAAATAGACTGGCTGGTTCAAATAATATGGACAATTATGTTCTCTTTGATTTCCCTGGGGTTTGCCTGGTTTACCTCGCTTTATTTTAGTATGTGGATGTCCCATTTGTTCCCTTTTCTCTCTTCTACTTTCTTCCTCCATACCCATTATCCTTTGTTTTTCTATCATTTGCTTTTCGCTTCTCTCACTTAACTCAGAATAGGAGAGGGTTCTGGGGATGGTGGGGTTGGTTACATTTTGTTTCACCAGGACTGCCTCAGGTCAAAGTATGGATGGGACGAATTGAATTCCCACTGTGAATTTTCTTGTTATTAGACACGTGCAACTTTTTAAAAATATGTTTTGCCTGGGTTTGGGGAGCAGCTTCAGCTCGGAGGAGCCATGGGGGATTGGTGGGTAATATGAACACCCACTGCAGGAAGGGGGAAAGTCTCCACTTATTTGTGTTATATGTTGGTTCATTGTAGAAATAGTTGGAAGAAGTTTTGATTTGGATGTTATTGTAGTTATATTTTCAAGTTTGTATGAACTGTTTACTGCTTTCACTTGGCGCGCTATAAATGGGGTTCTTCTCCCAGTGAGTCATGGGCTGCTTCAGATGGTTATGGCTAACCGCTCGTTTAAATGGTGCACCTGGAACGTTATGGAGAGTCACTCACCGATTAAGAGAAAAACATACTTTCAAGCCTCAGAAAGGAAGGTGTTGATGTAGCCTTGCTACAAGAAACACATCTAACTGATAAGGAGCACTTAAAGTTACAGCAGGGAATGTTCGGCCCGGTGTTTATTTCATCCTTTAATTCAAAAAGTAGAGAAGTAGCTTCACTCATTCATACAAACCTTCCGCTTCAGTTGTTTGACCAAATTAAGGACGATCGTGAGTGGTTTCTGATCCTTAAAGCTTTAATACATGGAGAAAATTATGGAACATTGTATGATATTTCCCCCCTCAAATTTCTAATGGTTGTGCTCTCCAGGTTGATGACCCTTCGGGAACATCGTACAATTAAAGGGGAGACTTTAACCGACTTATGGATCCCAAAGTGGCTACG
Source organism: Chiloscyllium punctatum (assembly GCF_047496795.1). Lineage (NCBI taxonomy): Eukaryota > Metazoa > Chordata > Chondrichthyes > Orectolobiformes > Hemiscylliidae > Chiloscyllium > Chiloscyllium punctatum. Next base: position 83,042,129 of record NC_092765.1, read on the forward strand.
CTGTCAAGGGGTCTTGCGGGTATTTCCCTGCCATCAAGGCAGCTGGTGGACCTGAACAGGGAGCTGCATTGGTGAACGTTTGAGATGTCTTCAACCTGAAGGTCGGGTTTGCACTTTTTTCTATCCCACGTAAGTGCTATACCAGGATTGACATTTTTTTGCCCCATTGACCTTTAAAAATTCGATGCTGCTTTGCAAAATTCTGATCATGCAGCAGTGTACGTGGATGTTAGGACGATGGCGATGGGACAGGCTCACACCACTGGCGCATGGATCCTTGCCTCCTGAAAGATAGCAAATTCATTGAGCACTTTTCGCGGGAATTTACGTTCTTATTGGGATGTTAACTTGGGTACGGCCAGTAATCTGTCGGTGTTCTGGAAAACTGCCAAGGCCTATGCAAGGGGTTTGATTATTTCTTGCTGGGTGACTTGGAAGCGGCAGAAGGGAAAGCAGTAGCGTATGCTGAAGGCTTAGCTAAAGGCAGCTGAGACAGCATACTTTGACAGACTTTCTGTAATTAAGTTGCAGGAGATTACAGCCCTCCGGATTGCTCTGAACACTGCGCTCACCCAAAAAGCAAAGAGGGAGATTTCCTTTGCGAAACAGAGGTTATTCGAGTCTGGTGCTAAACTGAGAAGGCACACTTGGCCAGAAAGAAGAGTGCCCCAAATCTACTACATCCATTAGAGAGGGTGCTGGTACTATCACCTGCGATCCCAAAATGGTGAATGCAGCATTCAGTAAGTTGTCCTCTGGGTTGCTCCAGTCAGAGGATTGTGCGGACAGATTGGTGAAGACGGAGTCATTTTTAAGACCATGGACCTCCCAATTGTCACTTCAGAGAAGGAGTCTCTTTTGAATGCCCCTCTGACAATCCAACAGGATGCAGTAAGGCAGCTCCAGAGTGGAAAACGGACCAGCACAAATGGCTTGCGGAGTGAGATTTATAAGGAGTTCATAGACATGATAGCTGGGCCAATGTTGGATATATTCAATTATTTTTGTAGACACGACTACAAGAAGTTTGCTTTATATAATTGACAGAAGGCTGGTGTGATAAAAATGCCTAAATAGAGGAAACCTCCTTGTGACCAACTGAAAGGGAATCGGATTGCACCCCCACGATCTGGTACTCGAATAACACCCCAACAGACATGGCCTCCGATTTCATAACATTGATGTTATACCCCAAGAACTCAGAGAGAAGAAAATATTTCTCTTATTCTCAAGAGAGGGAAAGCACTAGAGGATTGCCTATTCGTATAGACCTATACTGTTATTAAAAATGTGAACTTTGAAATTTTGTCGAAAATTCTACTATTGAGGCTAGAGAAGATATTTTCCTTCATTGTGAAAAAGGACCAGACAGGTTTTATTCGGAGTCACAACTCCCCTGTTAATATTAGGAGAGTGCTAAATATGGTTCAGGTGTGGCAGCAAGCTCGATTCCAGGCTTGGTCGTCTCGCTGGATGCAGAGAAAGCATTTGATTGGGTGTAGTGGCCATACGTCTTTTATGTCTTGGAACTGTTTGGCCTTGGAGGTGTCTTTGCCTGGTGGATTGCAGAATGAGATAGTGACGCTAAAGCAGCAGCAGTTCTCACTAATGGTGTAAGGGCTAATGGTATAATTTTAGCATCGGCAGAGACAGCCGTTATTATTTGCGTTGGTGAATGAGCCGTTGGCAGAGGCCACCCAGAGGGGTCCCAATATAACTGAATGCGTGGTAGGGTCAGGAAGGCATAACATCATCCTTTACACAGATGACGTTCTTCTCTCTCTAACTCACCCGGTGATATCTTTGCCCCTTTTAATAGATGTGATTGATTTCTTTGGATCTTTCTCGGGGTATAACATCAATTTTATGAAACCGGAGGCCATGCCTGTTTGGGTGTTATTCGAGTACCTGATCGTGGGGGTGCATCCGATTCCCTTTCAGATGGTCATAAGGAGGTTTCCTCTATTTAGTCATTTTTATCACAGCAGCCTTCTGTCAATTATATAAAGCAAACATCATGCAGGTGCTCGAGAAGATAAGACAGGACCTTCGGCTTTGGGAAGATATTCCAATATCCTGGTTGGGTAGAATACCTCCAAATAAAATGAATGTACTTCCTTGTTTCTTCTATCCCATGCGAATGGTCCTTTTGATGCTCTTCAGGTCGGTTCTATGGAGGCTTTAAAGTTGGTTAAGCTTGTTTATCTCGCACCATAGGTGGCCTCTTATGAAGCTCCCCAAATGGCAGCTACTTCAGGAGATGAAGGGTGTGAATTTTCTGGACTTTAACAAATACCAACTAAGTTCCCTGCAAACTTATGTGCCTGATTGAGCTTGCAAAGACCTGTTGTTATTTGGCTGGACATTGAAGAATCCCAGGCAAAATGCCCCCTCATTAATCTGCTGTTCATGGACAAGATGAGGACTGTTATGGACCACCGCAGAAAACCAATTGCCCTTAACATAGTTAAAGCCTGTAAAATGAAGCGACAAATTGAGGGCAATTTACAAAAATAAACTTCCCCTTTTACTCCCATTGTAGGATTGGTAGGATCCCAGCTAGGACTTATAGATTATGGCTTTCGGCTTTGGGAGACAAGAGGAGTTTCCTGTTTGGGAGAATTGTTTGACGTGGTGGTCAGGATATCTTTCAAGTAGCTGAGCCAGAAATATGAGCTATATTGGAGGGGCCTGTTTCGTTACTTTCAGATGACGAATTTTATACAAAAAAATGACTACATTAATGGTTAGTGCCCATAGGTCATAAATGGAGTGAAGAGTGCTCTGGTCCACAAGTGCTGTCTCGGTCAGCACCCTCTATCATTTATTATGAGATAGTATCTCAAAGGATACAGAGCGGCTCTATGGAATCTGGGCTCAGGAAGTGTGGGTGGAGATCTCACCAGAGGAGTAGGAAGATGTGTGGGAGACTGTAAGGAAGATTTAAATTTGCAATGGACGTAGGCTATGCAGTTTAAGGTACTCCACAGGGTTTAGTTGACACCAGAGCGCCTTGTCAAATTTAAGACAGGAGTTTCACCAATGTGCCCAAATGTACAAAATATGTTGATGCTCTTACTTATTACCTGTGATCATGCCACAAGTTTCGTAGGTATTGGTGCACTATAGCAAGAGTTTGGAAGGGGTTTTGGGAACCGAGGTCAAGGCAACTCTGGTGCCCCTCCTCTTGGGTTCGCTAAACCTTCCCTCTTTGGACTTGCATTGGAAGAAATTGTTTAGTATTCTTTCATTTTGTGCGAGGAAGAACATTCTGATGAACTGGGTTCCATGAAATCTCCCAGGACTCTGATCATAGTGTTATGGAGCCCATGTCCTGGACTTCCTTACGAGTATGGGCACCAGAAAAGGAACATTGTTATAGGACGTGGCGGCCCTATTTCAACCATATAGACATGGTTTTATTGGCTATATTGGTCAATGCATTTGTGTAACAGTGAGGGCTGTGTCTGGGGGCCCAGGGGCCTCTGAGAGGAATAATTCTGAACAAATACGGGTATGGCAACTCATGGTACCAGTGATGGAGAGCTTTGGTAAGATTGTGCTGGGTGTTGTAACTTCGTGTAATTTAACTTAATTTGCCTTGGTTCAGCTCGGTTTAATCTATGTTTTGTTTTGATTTTGTTTTGACATCAGCACATTGATTTTGTGCACAGGGAAGAGAATGAGTCCTTTCAGCCACTCATGCCTCTTACACAGCAACCAGAGTAGGTCTTTTCACACCATGTGTCAATTATACAGGATTGGAGGGAACGAAGAGAATATAGAGAGGTGAGAATGGAAGCTTATCACCTTCACGATGGTGTATAATGTCGTGAGAAAACCGCTGCAATTAAGAAAATTGTTAAAATCGATTATTCAGGAATTATTGAAAGGACATTTGCAGAGGCAAGCCACAATCCATCAGAATCAACATAATTTTACAAAGGATGAATCGTATTTTCATTATTTATTTGAGTCTTTAAGAATGTGACAAGCAAGCTGCATAATGTAAAATCAGGACTTGCAGAAGACATTGAATAAGGTGTGCACTAATGAATAATCTGCAGAATTAGATCGCATTTGGTTAGAAGTAATTTATTCGCTTGGATATAGGATTGGCGAAGCAAAGAATTGCAGTGAGATGGAATAACTGGTTCATTTTCTATTTCCAAAAAATACCATAGGGCTCATTCCCAGGCCCCAACTAATAGCAATCAATACTATCACTTATTTGAGGGGATGGACATGCTATAATCAGTTTTTCAGAATACACTGACTCAGGTGAGAAAGTGTAATGAATGGTAAAGGATAGGTTGGGCCATTATTTGTCAGATGGAATGAAACAATGAAAAGTATGCGGCCGTTTTGGTCGGTGTAACAGAAGAGCAACTTCCTCTTTAAACAGAGGGAAACTACGGTGTGTTAAGGTAAAGAGGAATCTGGTATCCTCATCCATATCGCAAAAGACACAGATGCAGGTATAGCAGGGAAAGGCAATTGCAAATTTGGCATTTATTTCTGAAAGAATAGATGATAAAGCGAGGGACGTGTTGCTGTAATAATGCCAGACATTTGTGAGATCACAATTGAGTACTGTTTACAGTTTTGGTGTCCTGACTGCAGGAGGGATGCAATTACCATGGAGGCATTTCAGAAGAGGTTTACTAGACTGATTCCAGAGATAATGAGTTTGTCCTCTGAAGAGAGATTGAACAGTTCAGGTCTATACTCTCTGGAGTTTAGAAAAATGGGAGGAGATGTCACTGAGGTCTGGACAATGCTAAAGGTGATTGATAATATCGATATGCATTGGGTATTTCCTCATGTGGGGCAATCTAAACAAGAGATCATAGTTTTAGGATAAGTGGAGCGGAATTAAAACAGTGATGAGAGAACGTCTATCAAAGGATTGTAAATCTGTGTAATTCACTGTTCCAGAGTGGATGCTGGGATATTGAGTAATGGAAGTAATGTGGAGAGTGGGCCAGAAAGTGGGACTGAGACCGAGATGATATCAGCCATGATTGTATTCAATGGTGGAGCAGGCTGACATCAGCCGTGATTGTATTCAATGGTGGAGCAGACTGAAGGGGCTGGATTGCTGACTGATGTTCCTCGTCCTTATTCATCCCTTCGATAGGGGGAACACGGGAATGAGGAAGGGCTGGTTATTAAACAGAAAGCAGGCACTCCGGATAAATCAGTAATAATCAGTTTTAATGAATGTAACCAGTAGTGTCACACAGTGACCAGTGCAGGGTCTTCAACTATTTACCATCTATATCAATGATCTAGAGAAGTGGAACAAATGTACTGCAACTAAGTTTGCCAATGGAAATAATAAAGCAGGAAATTAAATTATCAATGGAAGTTATAGAATTTGTAAATGGATATGGACAGGTTAATCAATGGATAAAAAAATTGGCTGGTGGGATTTAACGCCACATATAACCTGTCATTGTCTTCCAGGAAGAACGGCAGGCAGTATGTTACTGAAATACAGAGGGATTACTGGACTTGGTGATACCGTGTGTACTGGAGGGTTCACTCTGAGCCATTGAGACATGGCAAGTGTTGCTCCATCACCCTGCTCGCCTGCTGCCTGATGTTACCAGCGGGCCTATTGCTCTCATCCACCAAATATATCCTCTGTCACTGAATGATGACGCTGATGTTGAGATCAGAGAGATGATGAAGCCATCACCCACTCCTTCCTGGAAAGTTCAGGAAAATAGAAGCTGAATGAAACTGTGACTGTAAAAGTCACTGATAGCCCCGCCCTCCACTGCAGGTCGTGTTGAAGGAGGTGATACGTCTCTGTGACCAACTGCTTGTTCAATCAGTGTCCCCTCAAACTCTGCTACTGGGTTAAGTGGAGCTTGGGAAGCTGTTCCTGGAAAACCCAAGGTGGATCCAGCAGATCACTTTCTCCAGACACACGCATCGAGTGGTTTCAGAGCTTCCCCTCTCTGCAGCCTCTGCTCCATTTGTTGTTCATGTTACAGACTCAAATGCTGTTAGTATCGTCCCCATGCTCCATTCAGAGTTGGGTCACCAAATGCACGGGTCTCCCTGAATGTCTGAGGCAGCTCATAGCACAGCCTCCCGAAAACCATTCACTGCACTTCCACTCACTTTCCAATAACAGGAGTCGGTCAGAAGCCCCTCAGTTACAAGTTTGATGCCTGGTACTTAACAATAATACGATAGGGGCTTCCTCGTGTAACTGACCGCATGATCAGCTGAGAGGGGCAAACACAGATGTTCAGTGAACAGGCACAGGACAAGGTTCAAAGACGTGTCGCAAAGCTGCTGGGACCCCCTGTCCACCATGGAGCACTACATGGGACACACCAGGAAGTGAACAGCCCAAGACACACAATTTCATTATTTCTGAACATCACATCTTGACACATTAAGGATCCAAATGGGACCCACAACCGTGATGTATTGAAGAGCATGAGCCGTGCACTTTGCACATTGTTTCTGAAATTCATAATTACGTCCCCGGCATTCAGGGATATGTGCACCAACGGCCAGGTTAAGGTACAGAAAGACGGATATTCGTGTTATATTTGGATGATTATTTGATCAACAAGTTGAATAAATATGGTTCTTCTCAGACAAATGGGATTAGCTGGAGGAGTCAGACACTGGCGAGTCCAATGACAAGAACAAAAACATAAAATAAATATGCTGACAGATCAGCTCAAATGATCAGTTATGCCAGATACCAAATCCACCTCAAAGAATCAGACATCATAATCCAGATGAGATATCTATTCAACGTGAAGCACTGTGCAGACCAGGCTAGTGTACCGCTCAATACAACCCAGAAATCTGTACAGACTGTGCAGACCACATCAGCCCACGGGAAGCTGTGCAGTGAATAACTCTGTAAACCTGGAGCAGTTAACATTCCAGCATGTAGAGCTTAGTCCATCATCCCAGTGCATCACTCAGTAACACTGTGTTTGATCACTGCCCATGTCGGGAAAATTGCAGTCCATGCTGGAAGTGACAGGATGTGCATCTCCCATCAATTTACAGCTCCATATCTTCATTGTGCCAGGCGCTTTAGAACATCTAGTCGAGAGGAACGATTAAGCTTGCTTAAGGTTGAGGAGGCAAGGGTTAGACAGGGTTAGAAGGTTGCAATGTAACCAGGAAGGAACTGAAGAATGAAATCAGGAGAGATAAAAATGGGCATGAAAATGCTTTGGCGAGTAGGATTGAGATAAAACTTAAGACGTTCTACACTTATGTGAGGAACAAGAGGATGGCCAGAGTGAGTGTAGGGTTGATCAGGGATAATAGAGGGAACTTGCGCCAGGAATCTGAGGAGATAGAGGAGGTTCTTAATTAATGTTTTGCTTCAGTTTTCATTAACGAAAGGGGCATTGCCGTTACTGGGGACAGCATTAAACAGGCGGATATGCTAAACAGGAGGATGTGCTGAAAACTTTGAGAAACACATGGATAGATAAATTTCCTTGGCCAAACAGGATATGCCCGAGGATACTATAGGAAGCGAGAGAAGCATTTTCCGCTGTTCTTTGCGTCTTAACAGTCCACTGGAGTCTTGCCAAATGAAAGGAGGCTGGCAAAGGTATTTCCCTGGTTCAAGGAAGGGAATAGGCATAATTATAGGAATAATTGGCCAATCAGTCTTACGCCAGTTACGGGCAAAATATTGGAGAGAATTTGAGAAGCAGAATTTATGAATGCTTGGAAAATTATAAATGATTAGAGACAGTCAGCATGGCTTTGTGAGGAGCAGGTCATGCCTCATAGATCTTATTGAATTCCTTAAGGATGTGACAAAACACGTTCATGAATTAGAGCAGCGGATGTGGTATATATGGATTTTAACAAGGCGCTTGACAGGGAGATCTGGCTGTCTGGATGCAGAATTGTCTGGCCCACAGAAGACAGAAGGTGGTGGTAGATGGAACAGATGCAGCCAAGAGCTTGGTGACCCGCTTGGTGATCTGTTCTGGGACCTCTGCTCTTTGTGATTTTTTTAAAAATAAGAGTTGGATGACGAATTGGATAGGTGGGTTCATAGGTTTGCCGATGGCACGAACTTTGGTGGAGTTGGTGGTTAGTATGGAGGGCTCTTGTAGGTTGCAACAGACATTGACAGAACTGAGCTGATGAGTGACAGATCGAGATAAAACTGGAACAGCGGGATCTTGGTGTCCATGTCTATAGAAACTTAAAGTTGCCATCTAGTTGATGCTATTGTTTAGAAGACGTATGATGTGTTCGCTTTCACAGCCGGGGAGATCAGTTTCCGAGCTGTGAGGTTATGCTGCAGCTCTATAATCCCACTGTTTAACTCACTATGATAAAGTTGAATGTTGTTCTGCATTGAGAGCTTGCAAGTACTTGTCATATGACTAGCTAATATTTTCAGAATGTACTGGCCAATTTAAACTAGAACATAGAACACAGAAAAATACAGCGCAGTACAGGCCCTTTGGCCCTCGGTTTTGCGACGATCCAAGCCCACCTAACCTATACTAGCCCACTATCCTCCATATGCCTATCCAATGCCTGTTTAAATGCCCATAAAGAGGGAGAGTCCACCAGTGCTAGTGGCAGGGCATTCAAGGAACTCACGACCCGCTGAGTAAAGAATCTACCCCTAACATCTGTCCTATACCTACCACCCCTTAATATAAAGCTATGCCCCCTCGTAATAGCTGACTCTATACGTGGAAAAAGGTTCTCATGGTCAACCCTATCTAAACCCCTAATCATCTGTAACATTCGGCTGTGAAACGGCTATGTTGAGATTTGGTTGCCCTTTTGACAACTATTCGAATTTAACCAATCCAGTTGAAATTATGTCCCACTATACTAAACCCAAACAATTTTAAATTTATTGTTTTGCCAACATCAAACCAAGGAGATGATCTGATAGTGAGAGAATAAAGAGGCACGCATTTTGAAATTTAAACAGAGAGTAAACTACCATTGTGCGAGTCTGCCATGAACAACAATCTCTGTGCAAGAAACCTTTTTTTGACGAAAGACACTTGCATTAAAAGACAGAACATGACCCAGGGAGATATTCAGTGGAAAGAAGGAGGGCATTGGAGACTACAACCACTGTCTGGTTTATGTAATTTTAATACAGTTTTCCTTTAATTGGAAGAGTATATTGTTAAAGGTGGAGGAAGATAACAAACTGTTCAGAGAAAGGGAAGATTAGAGTTGGGAAAACTGTTGTAGTCAATGTTCACTTTTAGAATTAAGGAATACATTGATATTATTTTCTATTAAGTGGTGGAATTTGTGAGCTCTCTATCTCTCGACTTTAACTGATTCTGAGGGAGGTGAGCTTTTCTCAGTGTTTAGTTTAATTAGCAGAAGGGTTAATCGCCGTGTCATAACACATACTTGTAATACCGTGTTCTAGTCATCTCATTAAAGGAAAGAGGTGGAAGCTATAGCCATGGTGCAGAAAATTACCTATAGAACAGCAGAAAGATTGACACAAGTCACCTCAAAATGAGTGAAATATTGAGAAAGTCACCATGTGAAAAATAAACACTGGCAGATTCCAGTGTGCATAAACATCAGTTTGGCAGTGGGTGTAGTGCGTCTGCATTGATGACTGGGTATCTGTGTTTGTGTGTGTGTGTGTGTGTGTGTGTGTGTGTTTGTGTGTGTGTGTTTGTGTGTGTGTGTGTGTGTGTGTGTATGTGTGTGTGTGCGCGCGCGCATCTGTGTATCGGTATTTGTTTTTGTGTGCCTGTATTAGTATACGTGCTATTGCATCAGTCTCCGTGTGTGGCTATGCATCCATATTCATCTCTGTGTGTCTCTGCATGTCTGATTTTGTCTCTGTGTATATCTGTGTTTCTGCATTTATCGCTGTGTTTATCTTCATGTCTGTATTTCTCTCTGTGCGAATCTGCGTGCCTATATTTGTGTCTGTGTGCATCTGCATGTCTGTATTCGTCACTGTTTGTATCTGACTGTCTGTATTCACCTCTGTGTGTATCTGCATGTCTGTATTCATCTCTGTATATCTGTGTGTTTCAATTCGTCTCTGTGTGTATCTGCGTATCTCTGTGTGTATCAGCGCGTATTTTTTTGTCTCTGTGTATGTCAGTTTATCTGTGTTCAACTCTGTGTGTATAAGTCTATCTGCATCCGTCTCTGTTGGTATCTGCGTGACTGTATTCGTCTCGATATGTGTCTATATTTGTCTTTCTATGTATCTGTGTCTGTATTCGTCTCTGTGTGCATCTGCGTGTCTGCATTCATCTCTTAATCTGCGTCTCTGTATTCATCTCTATGTGCGTCTGCGTTCCTGTATTCATCTGTGTGTGTCATTAAATTCGTCTGTGTGTGTAGCTGCGATTCTGTATGAGTATCTGCGCGTCTGTGTTTGACTCTGTGTGTATATGTGTTTCTGTTTTCATCTCTGTGTGTATCCGTGTGTCTGTATTTGTTTCTGTGGGCATCTGTGCGACTCTATTCGTCTCTGTGTGTATCTGCGTGTTTGTGTTTGTCTCTGTGGGTATCTGCGTGTCTGTATTCATCTTGCATGTATCCGTGTGTCTCTATCCGTCTCTCTGTGTATCTGCGTGTCTCTGTGTGTCTGTGCATGCCTGCATCCTTTTCTATGCATCTGCATGTCTCTCTGTATCTGCGTGTTTGTGTTTGTCTCTGTCTGTATCTTCGTGTCTGTATTAATATTTCGTGTATCTGTGTGTCTCTATCCATCTCTCTGTGTATCTGCATGTCTCTGTGTGTCTGTGCGTGTCTGCATCCGTCTCTGTGTGCATCTGCGTGTCTGCATTCATGTATGTATCTGCGATTGTGTATTCGTCTTTATGTCTTTCTGCATGCCTGTATTCATATCTGTATCTGCATGTGTGTTCGTCTCTATGTCTATCTGCATGCCTGTATGCATGTGTGAGTGTCTGTGTGTCTGTATTCGTCTCTGTGTAGCTGCGCGCCTATGTTTGTCTCTGTGTTTATCTGTGTGTCTGTGTTCATCTCTGTGTGCATCCTTGTGTCTGTATTCATCCCTGTGGGCATCTGTGTGAGTCTATTCGTCTTTGCGTGTATCTGCGTGTCTATATTTGTCTCTGTGTGTATCTGCGTGTCTGTATTCATCTCTGTATCTGCGTGCCTGTATTGATCTCTGTTGTGTATCTGCATGCCTGTATTTGTCTCTGTGTGTATCTGTGTGCCTGTATTTCTTTCTGCGTGTCGCTGCACGTTTGTGTTTGTCTCAATGTCCGCCTGTGAATCTGTATTCATCTCTGTGTGCCTGTATTTGTCTCTTTGTGTATTTGTGTGTCTGTTTTCATCTCTGCATTTTGTCTGCATGACTATATTCATCTCTGTGTGTATCTGTGTGTCCTTGTGCACAGCGGATCTGTCAGCCTCTCTGATGCATTGACCCCTCTGCTGGCCTTCACACTCCTCTGCGTTGACAGCACCGCAGGGTGACAAATATCAGGGGATTCAGTCTGGGAGGGAGTGGCAGGAAGGCAGTTCATAGCGCCATCCAAACTGATAGAAACATCTGCACACGCACAGACACACAGTTTGGTATATGGAGGATTGTAATCGTACTGAGGACCGTTAGAGTGGAGAATGTTCATGTGAAGTAATGACTATGCTCGCTCTGCAATGTGGAAGTGATTTGCCTTTGAAGATTATTCATGACAGAGAGTGCACAAATTAAAAAGTATTTCCACCGCAAATGCTTCCAAGCAAGGTTGACGGAACTAGTTGTAAGTTGATGCAATGAATATATTGCACGTTCATTATCTTGAAATGATTTATGATACACTCCTCCACATGATAAATGAGAAAAGATTGAAAATTCCTGAAACTGACACAGTGGTGGTGATAATATCTCTGGAACGAAATCGCTAGGTATCAGACGAAACTGCTCTGTACTTCCAATGACGTTATTTGAAAAACCAAACAGCCATGCAATGAGAGAGATTGACAGTGTTTGATGTCCTCTGAAAGAAACAAAAAATCTGACACTAGTGCAAAGACATGGGGAGGCGAACAGAGGGTGGCATTGTATAACTATAAACTTAACAGGGACAGACGTAGAGGTGTGGCGGGGGGGGGGGGGGGGTGAGGAGTTGATCGCAATTTAAATGGATTTATCGCAAAAAACGACAAGACCTCGTCTCACAGACAGACACACAAACACACAGACACGTTAAACACACAACACATACACATACAGATATGGACACACAAATAAACACATGCACACTCCTGCACATAGTTTCTTTCAGGTGGAGATAAATAAACTTCTCAATAATTCGGGAACTAATGATCATTTAGCGAAGGCAGGAGAATGTAGGTGAGAAACATTTCAGCTGTGATCAAATGGCACAGCAGATCCAATGGGCTAAGCGGCCTGATTCTGCTCCATGTTCCCATTTTCAGGAGAGATTCGCTATCAAAGGTTGAATTTGAATGCAGATTACACGGTAAAAGGTAGGATTCTTGGCAGTGTGGAGGAACAAAGGGATCTTGGGGTCCACGTCCGTAGATCCCTTAATGTTGCCAAAGCCCTCAAGGTGATAGGTCTGTTAAGAATGTGTATGATGTGTTGGCTTTCAAAAACTGGGGGAATGAGTTTCGAGCTGCGAGGTTATGCTGCAGCTCCATACAGGCCTGATTAGACCACACTTGGAATATTGTGTTGAGTTCTGTTCGCCCCATTAGTGGAAGGATGTGGAAGCTGTAGAGAGGGTACAGACGGGAGTTAGCCGAATATTGCCTGTTCGGTAGGGCATTTCTTATGAAGAAGGTTTGAGGGAGCTTTAGCTTTTCTCATTAGAGCAAAGAAGGATGAACGGCGAATTTATAGAGGTGTGCAAAATGATGAGAGGCACAGATAGAATGGATAAGTAGAGTCTTTTTCATAGGGTGGAAATGGCTAACACAAGGGAAACATAATTTTAATGTGATTGGAGGAAGTTTTTGGGGAGATGTCAGAGGCAGGTTGTTTACACAGATAGTGAGAGGTGCGTGGAATGCACTACCAGCAGTGGTAGTAGAATCAGCTACATGAGGGATATTCAAGTAATACTTGGATAGGCACATAGATGAAAATAGGATGAAGACTCTGTAGTTTAGTTTAATTTAGAGGAGGATAAAAGGTCGGCACACCATTGAGGGCTGAAGGGCTCATACTGTGCTGTACTGTTCAATTTTCGCTGTTCTAATTTCTTGAACTCTTGTGAAAATATTGTACCTGGAATTCCTTTAACATCAGTGGAGGTTAATCTGGTCAGTGCTTGATTGTCGAAGGTTAATGGAAATTTGGGGAGGTTTGAGGGACTGAATGGTCTATATCTGTTCCTAACCGTGTGTCCTTGTGTCAAAAGAATAATGATTGGTTTGAGGGGAAATCATTTTGCGAATAAGGGCATTCCTATTTCAAACTGGGAAAGGGATGTTCCTTTCTCTTGAAGATTGTGTGGTCTGTGGCCGTCTCATTCCCAAGGAGCAGTGAAGACTGGGTTATGGAAAACACTCAAGGCAGAGTTATATAGAGCTTTGATGAACAAGAGAATCAATGTTTATTAGGAACATACAGGAAAGGGATGCTTAGTTATAATCACATCATCAATGAACATTCTGAATTGTGCAGCAGGCTCGAGGGCCTGAATGGCCACCTGCTGATCTTGCTTCATGAGTTGTTCACTCACTCAACCCCGCGATGGTGTTACAGAAGGTGAGGAAGATCGCATTCTTCCATTCAGGATCGATTCAATGAGACATGAGGAGACCTTCCTGCCCCTCTAATGATTTATACAGGATTAGGATGAAGTTTTTCAGCCATTTCAGTACATTACGCAGCACAAGAGGAGGTCACACCTACTTTATAGGTTGGTACACAGGAACAGGGGAGCCCTGGGTAACGATCAGAAAATAGATAGTCGGGAGAAATGTTTATTTTCGGGTTGGAAATCTTTAACTTGGTGAAGTGCCTCAGAGATCAGTGCAACAACAAAAGCTATGTAGAATCTGTCAATGATTTGCGTGTGGGAACTGATTGGATGGAATTCAATTGGCTCAACCAAAAAATAATCATTCGATAAGATGTCAAGTGGAGGTAGAGAGTCTGGAATGTGATACAGACAGGGACGAAGTCATACAGTTCTGAGAATGTTCAAGGAGGCCTCACGTGGTCCAGTTTCATGGTCAGATAACATTACTGTATATTTCTGTTGAGATATGGAGAAAATGCAACATGCTGGAGAAGCCACTGCTCATTGCTGGCTCTCTTTCCTTGTTCCTTCTCGCAGCAATGTATGAGTGATGAAAACCGTTCAGTCATCTTTATCATTCATGTAGGATTACTGTTGAGGAATCATTGGCATCTCCCCACTGCCTAAAGTCAAAGGTAATTCAGCAAATCCGACTGTTCCAGGAATAAATCCTGCTTGTATGAGCAGAACAACCGCAGAGGCAGAATAACATTTAATTATTTTACTTTTGTCTTGAGTTTAACTATTGCTTGGACAAAGCTCTTTCAAGCTGATATTTTGCAGAGTTGTTTTTTCCTGCTTGTCTTTAGGCATGTGTATGCATGTGTCTGTGCGCACTTGTGTGTGTGACACTGTGTGTGTCTTAGTGTGTGTTTCTGTGTGTATGCACAGACTGCATCTCAGTATGCATTGAAAGATAAATATTAATGCACATATTTGCCCAATCTGTTTGCCATGTACTTTTTCGTCTTAGCGTTGAGTAACTTTGCTTTGGTGAATTATTTTTGCAAATGTAAGATTTCGAAATGACTTGTTCCCAGCAAAGAATCTGACCTAGTCTGAGAGCTATATCATTGGTCATATCACCAACCTAGTTACATTTAAAACTTATCATGATCAATGGAGGAACGGGACTAGAAAATGAAACAGTGGTCCGTCCAGCCCCAGCCTGAACACGGAAGAGGATAATTTCACAAAAGTTTGTTTGCGTGGGAATGCTCTTCCCCAGAAGTTTGTGGTGCCTGTGTGTTTGCATTTAGTCAAAGCAATGGTAGTTTGATATTGGACAGTAAAGGACAATGAACTACACTTATGGAAGTGGGGCTGAGAACACATCCAGATCAGCCACGATCTTACTGCCTAGTTGAGAAGGCTTAATGTGTCTAATGACACACTCCAACTCCTCAGCCCTATGTCCCTATGTTCCATTCAGTTCCTCAAAACTGCAAGACAGGAGCGTTTGGAGTTCATTTACTCCGATAACCTGGTGCACAGAAACCAAGGAAAACATTCAGTGACTGAAGACTCGAGAGTATCGCGCTGTAAAAGCACAGCAGTTCAGGCAGCATCCAACGAGCAGGGGAATCTCCGTTTCTGAGCATATACTTCTGCGCTAAACGTGGTTTCAACAGAATACAAGGACGCCATTCGATCCATTGAAACTATTGGACAAGAATAGCACATTCAGACCCTCCTGCCTATTACACAAGAAGTGAAGGAGTGTAGTCAGCACATCGAGATGTTAAACAGGAACCGGAGTCGCCAAGTCAGGTCCTTGAGCTGCTTGCAGATGAACAGGAGGTGGCCATTCAGCCTATCGAACTACGCATACAGAAATAGGAAAATGTCTTTGATGCCCCAGCATGACAAATAGTGAAGCAGAGTCTACTCAGATAGACTGCTCTATGATGTTCCTCCTGGTTCCTTTGCTCGTGGTAAGTATGTGTCACTTCAACTTGGTTTGCTGAACGTGAGAGGGAAAAGTGAGAAGTGAAAAGTTTGTGTGAAGTCTCAAGGAAATGCTTTCTATCTCCGAGAAGACATTATTGTACTCCTATAGAGGACAGAAGGTGGTGGGAATAGCGAACTATTTCAGGAGTAAGGCATTAAGGCTGCTGATAGATTTATGAACAGTGCAGAGACACACACCGACTGCATATTGAGACAGTGAGAATTCATTCAGAGCCTGGAGCTCCCTCTCAACTAACATGGGGTCTCCACACTGGTACGTGAACTACTGGGAATTACATATCATGGGGAAAATGCAATTTCTCACAAAATCATTATCTTTTTTTCCAGACATAATAAATGTTAGTCCATAATCCTCAAGTTTGAAAGTAATTGCTTGTTATGCTCTTGCAGTGCTATGGATTTTGCTGGATTATACTCTCATACATTTTATCAGTTAATTATCGTTTACAAAATGTAATTCAATAATTTACTTGCAAAGGTGCAAACATCTTATTGCACAGTTGTATGCCGTTTCTATTTTAGATTTGTTGTAGCCTTAGCCCAAAAGTAAATGTTTTGTTTACTGAACAGCCTTGGGCAACTGTCTGTGTGGCGTTTGCACATTGTCGCCGTGTCTGCGTGGGTTTCCTCTGGGTGCTACGGTTTCCTCCCATAGTCCAAAGATATGCAGGTTAGGTGAATTGGCCATGCTAAATTGCCCACAGTGGAAGGGGTGAATCGAGAGTAGGTGGGTTACAGTTCGGAGGGTCGATGTGGATTGTTGAGCCAAAGGGCCTGTTTCCATATATAGGGATCTAAAAATAAGCAACCTGTTTATCGGGATTCAAGGGTCAGACACAGTATGTATTTTTCATGGGCTAAGAAAGGAATGGAAGACAGTGACTGTGGAGACTGATGAGGAGTAAAGTGACATCACCTCTGTCCCCAATGTCTTCTTGACAGAGAGAAGAAAATGAAATGTAGAGAAAGAAACAGAAGAAGGAATAGCAAGTGTCAGTGTAAATGAAACAGGATATTTTGAAATGGAATGGCCGAACAATGATTGATCTGTGTGTGAGAGAGGGAGTGTGTGTGTGTGTCTCAGTGTGTGTGTGAGTGTGTGTGTCTGCGTGTGTGTGAGTGTGTGCGTGTCTGTGTGTGTGTCTGAGTTTGAGAGTGTGTGTGTCTCTGTGCATGTGAGTGCGTGTGTGTGTCTGTGTATGAGCGAGTGTGTGTGTCTGTGTTTGTCTGTGTGAGTGTGTGTGTGTGTCTGTATGTGCGAGTGAGTGTGTGTGTCTGTGTGTGTGAATGTGTGCGTGCCTGTGTGTGTGAGTGAGTGTGTGTCTGTCTGTGTGTATCTGTGTGAGTGTGTCTCTGTGACTGTGTGTGTGTCTGTATGTGTGCCTGTGTTTGAGAGAGTGTGTGTCTGTGTATGTGTGTCTCTGTGCATGTGTGTGTGTCTGTATGTGTGTGAGTGTGTGTGGGTGTCTGTGTGTGTCTCTATGTGTGTCTGTGTGTGGGTGGGTGTCTGTGTGTTTCTGTGTGTGTGAACGCCTGTATGTGTGAGAGACTGTGGGTGTCTGTGTGGGTGTCTCTGTGTGTCTGTGTGTGTGGGTGTATGTGTGATCCTGTTTGTGAGTGTGTGGGTCTCAGTGTGAGTTAGTGTGTCTGTGTGTGTGTCTGCGTGCGGGTGTCTGTGTGTATGAGTGTGTGTATCAGTGTGTGTTTCGTTGTGGGTGTGTGCCTGTGTGTGCCTGTATGTGTCTGCGTGAGTGTATGTGGGTGTGGGTGTGTGTATGTGTGAGTGTGTGCATGTGTGTGCCTGTGTGGGTGCATGTGTGAGTGTGTATGTCTGCGTGAGTGTGTGTGAATGTGTGTATGCGTGTGTCTGTGTGGGTGTGTGTCTGTGTCTATGTGTTCTGTGTGTGTGTCTATGTGTGTGTGTGTCTGTGTGTGGCTGTGTGAGTGTGTGTATATGTGTGTGTCTGTGTCTGAGTGTGTGTATCTGTGTGAGTCTATGCCTGAGTGTGTGTCTGTGTGAGTGTGTGTGTGTGTGTGTGTGTCTGTGTCTGTGTGTGTAGATCGATAAGATTGTTCATGTGTGCACCATATTCCGAATGAACAAGAGAGACATAGTTAACAAAAATGATGCATGCAATGTACAAAATTAATAAAACTTTAACATGTTATTTAGTCTTCAGCTAAGATGTTATGTTCCCCTTCTCTCAAGTACCCTCTGCCTCCTGCCTCTTCCTTGCATTCCCAGACTTAATCTCTAATTCTTCTCAAGTTGTATGTTATAAATTCCTGTTTCTGGTGTTCCAATTTATATCAGTTAATCCATTTTTTTCCGGGAAACGTACACATTGGCCTGCTGGGCTCTGTCAACAGCTGTTGCCTGTCATATTGATGGAGATAAAAGTTCAGGCATCAGACCCACATTTCAACATATTAATCTAATGCACAGACACTGTACAAAGGACCACAACACACAGGAATTATCAAACCAAGTACAGAAGTACATCTATATCTATCCGTCATGTAGACTTCTCTATTTTTATATCTTTTTGTCTATATTCTCTCTCTGTCTCTCTGGATCTCTCTTTTAATCTAATTGATGAATCATTCAATCGTTCTTCCTGTCCCTTGCCTCAGACGTCCCTCCTTCTGTTTACATCTGTTGCTCACTTTTGGATGTGATGTCTTATAATTAAATAATGTAACTACCAGTCATGAGGGAGCAGTTGGCCTGAGTCTGTTGGAAGGGAATCTGAGCCTGTGGAAGATGGTGAAGCAGCAATGACAGGAGTTTCTGGAGATAATTCAGCAGCACATCAGAAATTCATCCCAATTAAGAAGACGAGCAGCCGTGAGTGATAACGAACTCAGGGAAAGCATAAAAACAAAAGGAAATGCACACAATGTGTTGAAGATTATTGGGAATCCAAAGGATGACGAAGCTTACAAATTCCAGCACGGATAACTAATAACACCAAATGGGAGGAGAGGATGAAATATGATATTACGCTTCTTAATCGTGTTAAAGAATATGGAAAGCAATTGTTAGATATATAACAAGGAAGACACGGAGTAAAAAACAATCAAAGGACTGTTGGAAAATGAGGCTTGAATAGTTATGGGAAACAATGGAATGGCAGAAGAATTGAATAGATACTTTACATCAGTCTTCACCGTGGAAGACACCAGCAAAATGCCAGAACTTCAAGACAGTCGGGGTATAGAGGTGTTTATACTGACCTCAGTATGGAGAAGGCGCAGGGGTAGGTGAAGTTGAATCAATCAGCGAGACCAGGTGGACAACAGCTCGTAGTTCTAAAGAGATATCGAAGGTGATTATAGAGGCATTGATGGTGATCTTTCAGGAAACCTTGGAGTGAGTGAGGACTGGTAAATGTAACCTCCCCGTTTAAGGAGAGAGGGACACAGAAGACATGAAATTACAGAAGGACTTATTGGATCTTTGGGTTTATGAATAGATGTGTGGAGTATAAGAACAAGGAAGTTGTGAAGCATATTGGAAATGGTGTGGTTAAGCTACAGCATAAAAAGAGTTATAATTACAATGCCATTGCGAACAGGAATGATGAAAATACCGTTAAAACAAAGAAAATCAGTTTGAAGCAGACAGGAGCATTAGTGACAAAAAAACTGTTTCCTAGATCCTGTTGTGAGAATGTTGAGATATGCTTGTCAGTAAACAGACAAGGAATGTATACAAAGCACAATAAAATCTGTTGCTGATAAGGTCTCAACGTGCAACTATGCAGCCAATACCTATGAAGCTGAAAAAGCACAGCAAGTGAGACAGCATCCTAGGAACAGGAAAGTCAACGTTTCAGGCTGAAAGACTTCATCAGGACTGGTGTGGGGGGAGGGGATCCGGGAGGTAAATAGAGGGAGGGGCGAGGTGCTGGTGGAAGGCTAGGTGAGATAGCGATAGGGGGATGCAGGCAGGGAATTATTGTGATTGGACAGTGGGAAGGATGCAACAGACATGCGAAAGGGAAGATGCACATTTTTGGTGAGGTCAGGGAAAGGGGACATGGGGTAAAGCTGTTGGCCAGTGAAGACAATATTAAGCTGTAAGGTCTCCAGCTGAAATATCAAGTTGTGTTCGCCAGTTTCTGTTTGACCTCACTCTGACAGTGGAGGAGGCCTGATGCCGGATAAGCAAGGGGAGGGGAGTGATTGAAATGGATGGTAACTGGAATGCTGAATTTGTTAAAGCGTGCAGAGAGCAGATGCTCCATGAATATGTCCCTGAGTCTCCCTTTGGTCTCCACAACATAGAGGAGACCACGTTGGGAGTTGGAGATCAGCTCGGTGGGCCAGGATCAGGCTCTGTATGGAGCATTAGTGCTCTGCACGAAACAACCAACCCGACTTTTCAGTTACCATTCATTTTAATTCCCACTCCCACTCGCCCAGTAACATGCCCATCCTCAGCCAGACCACTATCAGAGGTACACCACCTGAGAGTTTACGTTTGAAGCTGATATCCCAATGGCCTCAATATTGACTGAAGCCGATTCAAAAACACTCCGGCTGCCGCCTTATCCCATGTCCCTTTTCCCTGACCAGACCCACCTGTATCTGCTCCACCCTTCCCACTGACCAATCACAGTAACCTCATACCTGCATGTACCTACCACCACCACACCTACCCGCCGCCCTTTCATATCCCATCACTCCATTTCTGGGCTCCCCTCCCCCTCACCCGTCCTGAAGAAAGGTCCAAGATCAAGATATTGCCTTTGCTGCTCCTCTGATTCTCTCTGCTCTGCTGTGTTTATCCAGATCCAAGTTTATTATCTCTGGCCTCCCGCACCTATAGTACTTACTCTTTCCAAGCTGTGGAACTATGTGGTCTAAATATAATAGGAAGTAAATTTGGACATTTGAAAAGATTGCGGACACATCTGTTATTTCATAAAAACCCAATACACATATTCCAGATGAAGCAGCATTTCGTTTGTACTCTTTCAATCCAGTCTCCTGTCATTGCTGCTCAGAATGCAGTCTCCTTTCTATTGGGGAGACCAAACAGAAACTGTATTGAGGAACACTCCCACTCTATCTGTGGGAATAACGCTGAATTTCTCATTGCTTCCCATTTCAAAAACTTACCTTGCTCTCATGCAAACATTTCAATCCCGGGTTGCTGTAATGCTCCAATGAAGCACAACTCAACCTCGAGTAACACCTCACTTTAGATCTTGGAACGTTCTATCCTGAAGGAATTTTTATTCAATTCCATACTTCCACAGCCTGACCGCATTATGGCTGTTCTCCATTCTTCACACATTCTTTCACCTGGTCTCCCAATGAACTCGCCCTGTTTGTGAGTCGTTTGTCTTGCACTTAATTAACGAACCCATTTCCCATTTCACAATCTCATTAATGCTCATTTTACATTTGATTCTCTTTTACCAGAAATAAAAGTCAATTTGTCAGTGGCATTGCTCCTCCACACCATCTTGTTTCCCGTCACCCCTCCTCTACCTCTGTCAAGGGATTTAAAAGCCCATTTTCCAATCCTTTTGTGTTCTGAAGAGGAGTCACACTTGAAAGGATTCAAGAAAAACCTCCTCTCCATTGTTATAATGTTCCAGACCTCTATTCACAGATTCAGATCTGTCCTCTCTCTGTCTACGCAGCTGTTGATCTCTGTTACTATTGGAGCTGATGCATCTGTTACTACGGTGGGATAGCACACTGAATGAAGCCCTTCACCAATAGGAGAGGGAAAACCTCCAGTGACACAGTTACATTGCATGTAGACTGACATTAATCATAGTCACTGAGCAACCAGTCCCAGCTTTTAATCCAGAACATTCAGTTCAAAATATAACTGGACTCGACGACATGTCGGAATTCCTGGCTATTGTTCAAATCTCCCATCACCAATTGCTCTAGTGAAGTCAGTTGTGAGGGAGAATGTTGAATGTTATATTTTCGTAGGCTAGATGATTCTGCTCGGTTGTCTATTTACTATGCTGTTACCATCTCTCCACAAATCCCTCCACCCACCAACAGAAACACAACCAGGATGTTATTACTGTGCTGATCTCTCCTCCACGGGAACAACCGCCGGCCAACAGACTGTCACTGGGCACAGTCGCCTTGAACATAGACAGGAAGTGTGGACTTATCTGAATGTTCCTCTCACTGCTCTAATAAGGCAACTAGGGAATATGCTTCAGTAATTTATTTATACAAATTGACAAACTTCTAAATGCAGTTTTATTTGTGCAAAACCGTACTGTTTTAAGCATTTTGCCCTCAGTCCAAAACAAAAGTGATAATTACAATGAGACTTATTATTCATTAAGACTTATGAATTAATGAGGTAAAAACAATGACTGCAGATGCTGGAAACCAGATTCTGGATTAGTGGTGCTGGAAGAGCACAGCAGTTGAGGCAGCATCACAGTTGCCTGAACTGCTGTGCTCTTCCAGCACCACTAATCCAAATTATGAATTAATGAGTCTGGTTCGAATGAACATGACATTCGCTGGGAGATAGGGCAGAATGGGATAGTGGCTGTGGAGAATGCTTGGGGTTGGGGGGGGGGCGGGGTGGTGGTACAATGATATTCCCCAGTCATCATCACGCTTTTTGCTAGACAGAATTAAATCGAATGCACAACAAGGAAACAGCCAACATTTGAGAGATGCAATGCTGAATGACAATATGAACTGAACAGGATCATTTTAAATGTGATAAAGTGAACTGTATTTTATATACACACCACTTAATCATTGGGAATACAGTTCGATTAGGATCACTGGACCAGAAACATTAACTTTGATTTCTCTACACAGACACTGCCAGAACTGCTGAGCTTGTCCTCTAGGTTCTGCCTTTTTTTTGTTTGAGCTTGATCATATTGTTCATATCTGGCAGGATACTTAAAATTAAAAGCAGACGCACTAATAACAA
Source organism: Chiloscyllium punctatum (assembly GCF_047496795.1). Taxonomy (NCBI): domain Eukaryota; kingdom Metazoa; phylum Chordata; class Chondrichthyes; order Orectolobiformes; family Hemiscylliidae; genus Chiloscyllium; species Chiloscyllium punctatum. The sequence continues at coordinate 83,064,821 of NC_092765.1, forward strand.
AATGTGGAGGACTATGCGGACAGGGCAGGAGACTAACAGTAGAGATATAGTCGTTCCAAACTGGAAGAGACAATGGGCTGAGTTTCCCCCACTTTTGCTGTAAATAATTCTCTGATATGTAATCAAAGCCTTTTAGAGGGGGTAGACAAGCCGGTTCAACGAAGGACACAGAGTGCTCCACCATCAATAATGTATTCCTATTATCTCATGAAATTTCAGCTGCCTCTAAAATGTCTTTTCAAACAAAGTGGAGTTCCTGAGATTTACAGGATAATCAGAAAAATATTCTTTTTTCCTTTGAAACTTAAAAAAGCAACAGATTTTGGCCGTAACACAGGTGTCACAGACACACCAACTATAATAGCAACAGGAAAGGACTATATTGTCCACATATAACCAAATTCAGCATGTAGCCCTGCCAAGAAACATGAAATATAGTGATACAGAAACATGAAAAACAAATAAAAAATCGTGAAGAAGCGCCACAGATGAGGAAGTATCTGCAGAGATAAACAAAGTTAATATATCGAATATGATGTGACACTGTTCTGAAAAAGTCATATTGGAATCAAAGGTTAATTCTGCGTATCTCTGCTCAGAAAGTGCCAGACCTGCTGAGTTTCCCTCGATCGTTTTTTTCTTTTCTTTCTGAACTGTGACAAATTGACTGATCTGAACGATATAAGCAAAGCTGCTATCTGAGTTGAATCTCGAGTAATTTGTAACCAAAAGAGAATATGCTGGAAAATATCAGCAGGTTTGGCAGTATCCGTAACGAGAGCAAAAAGTTGACGTTTTGAGTCTCACTGCCTCTGTGCAGAGAAATCAGAATAAAAATTTCTAGTTCAGTGGCCCTTCCTCAGAACGGATGGTAGCCCTGAAAATTTGGATTAATATACATAAGAGGCTGAATAGCTGTTAATGGAGACTGTTAGTAGCTAACAATAGGGGGTAAGTACTAGGCCTGGGGTATTGGTAGGGGGTTTTGAGGAGTTCAGTCCTTAAAATTATTGGACATTATTTTGAGTCTGAATGGCTGCAGGGTCCACCCACGGAAAATGAGGTGTTGTTCTTACAGCTTGCGTTGAAATGTCCTGGAACACTGCAACAAGTCTGACGCAGAGATATTGGTCAGGGAACAGGATGGGGTATTAAACTGGCAGGCAACTGGAAAGTCAGGGTCTTTTGCATAGGTACAGTTTGGATATATTGTGAAGTGTTCACCCAGTCTAACTTTAGTTTCCCCAATGTAGAGCAGACCACAATGTGAGCAGCGAATGTGAGAAATGTTGATAGGATGCTGCTTCAGCTGGGAGGTATGTTTGGCCCTTGATTAGTGAGGATGGTAAATGGGAAAATGTGACACCTCCCGCAGGGGAAAGTGACGTGGATCTGTGTTGGGGGGTGGGGGACGTGGGGGGAGGGGTTGGCAGTGAATAACGAGCGGACCAGGGTGTCTCGGAGGAAATGGTCAGAAGGCGGAAAAGGGAGAGGAGACAAATATGTGTCTAGTGGTGGCATCTCGCTGGTGGTGGGGGAAATGTAGACTGATGATCTTCTGCATGTGAATGCTGCTGGGATGGTAGGTAAGGACAAGGAGAACTCTAACACTGTTGCAGGAAGGAGGAGAGGGTAAGGATAGAAGTGCAGGATGTGGGTCAGAACTGGTTGAGGGGCCTGTCGAGAACAGTGCTGGGGAATTCTCGGTTGAGGAAGAAGTGGACATTTCAGAGGCCACATTTTGGAACTAGACATCATCAGAAGCATTGCGGTTGAGAGGGAGGAACTGGGGTAATGGAACGGAGTCTTTGCAGGAAACAGCGTGTGAGGGTGTATACTCCAAGTAGCTGTGGGAGTCGCTGGCTTAATACTGGATATCAGTGACCCGTCTATCCCCAGAAATAGAAGCAGAGATGTCGAGGAAAGAAAGGGAGGAGTCATAGATAAACCTTGTGAAAGTGAGGGATTAGTGCAAATTGGAAACGATGACCTTTTCCAATTCTGGACAAGAAAGAGGAGCAGCAGCTATGATATCATCTACGTACCGGAGAAGCAGTTATGGATGGGGACAGGAAAGAACTGGAACAAGGAATTGTCTACGTACCCCATGAAGGAACAGGTATAACTTCGGCCTACGTGTGTATCCATGCACCCCCTCTGTATGGCAGGAGCAAGCTGAAGGAATGGGTCTGCCCAGGCAGTTCTGTTTGTGGATTTTCAGGTGGAGATAAAAGCGAGCTCTGCTATCAGAGGACCATCAGCTTCGGGACTGTTACGTGGGGGCGAGTGGGTGGGAATTTCCAGATGAAATGTTGTCAGATTTAGTTAATAAAATGGCCTGACATGCCATGGCAGGGTTATGGAGCAGCAGGTGATGTGTGGAAGTATCTGCGAGCTGGCACTCAGCCTCTGAAATGGAGAGATGAGTCCACCAGACTACAGCAGCACCACCCTTATCCGAACAGGCTGAATAACACAGTCAGGGTTGGATTGATGCATACAGCTTATAGACTGTTCAGAGGGTGATAGGTGACCAGTGATACGTGGGATAGGGTGAGGGGGATGCAGAGAAATTAAAACAACCAGTGTCACATTGAAAGTTCTCAAAGAACAGATTGAGTCAAAGTAAACACCAGAGGAATGGATCCAGGAAGAGGGAGAGTGTTGGAGCTGGTGGAAGGGTCTTTGGGATGGGGAGTGGAATCTTGCCCAAACAACTGGACACCGAGGAGAGACAGTGGAAGAGGAGTTCAACAGTATGTCGTTCCTGCAATTCATTAAAGGGGGCGCAGAGGAATAAAGCTGAGAACTTTGCTGAGTATAGAACATTCAGCATTACAGCGTGGCAGTTTAGGAGGAATGGTGAATACACGACAGGAGGTGGGCTTGGGGGAGGGGATGGGCTCAGAGCGCAGGGCATGGGTGTGGTGACAGGTTCCAGAAGCTCATAGGCTAAGTTATTCCATCTTGTAGAACTCGTATAGTTGGCGAGCACGGCAAATGAGCTGGAGAATGATGTAAAATTGTGGAATGGTGCAACCTTGAGTCAATTTGATGAGATGCTGTTGGACAGAGAAAATGTTGATCTCAGTGGCACTGACATCGCACGATCAGTCCACAGAAAGTAACTGAAAATAATTTTTATCTTATGGGAATTCTCTGATTAAATTGGGGTGAAACTCAACCAGCAAGGTCTTACTTTTCTGAGACTTTCGACCAAACTGTGAAAACAAATGATGTTATTAATAAGACAAATCCATCCATGATTTTGGAAGGCAGTAGCAAAGGCAGAGTTTATTTTTTAATCCCAATAGCTCTAGGGAAGATGTCATTGTTCATTGAGGAAATTACCAGCACAGAATTTCCTCTGATTCCCGTTAACCACAGTTTTCTGAGGTTTAATGATGCTACATGAGTCAAATATTACTTTGATGCGAGGCAAGTTACTCTGATCTCATCTCTAATGACATTGGAAAATCAGTTAAAATTGTAAAGAGCAAAATTATAGAAAACGGCTTATTTGATCAATGTGGTCACTGTCCTCACAACGTTTAAGGAAAAACTGATGGATGGTCGTCTGATTCTGAGGAGAGGTTTGTCCTATTTGTGATGAGGCTGGTTTGGTTAAGAGACAGAAATAAAGTTCCACTCTCTATTGGGAACAGAACCACCATGTGTACGGTGCATTGGACGGTGACAGACACACACTATTGTCTGTTCCTATTGGACATTGATCATCTTAATCTCATCATTCACTGATGAACAATAGCACCACAGAAGCCAGCAGTTCCCATCACCGCTGTTGGAAAGCAAAAATGGAAAGGATTTGCCAGTGGAAGTGGGAGCAGCTAGGGAACTGGTGTAACTTACACTGGGAGTGGGAGAAGAAAGATGTGAAGAGATATCATCAATGGAAGAGTATGTAGCTGCACATGGGCAGTGCAAGGGAAGTAGGAGTGTAAGAAAAGAGTAAGAAGGCCGAGGAAGAATGGCTAATGAAGTATTAGTGACTGGGAAAAACTTGCCTTAGCAAATGTGAGGTTGGGTGAAAAATATCACTGTTCAGGAAAATTGGGATCTGGTTCCATTGAAAATTAAGATTTGATATACTTCATTTTCTATACTTGATTCTTGATCAGATTGCACATTCACTCTGTATTTTTGTATCTCCATCAATTGCGGATTACATGTTTTTTTCCACTAGTATGTTATCCCAACATTTTTGAATTTTTTCACAATATGTATTTGCTTCAAATTCAAGGTAGACATGAGAACATGATTTGATCTCCTGCAGTTTGCCTATAACGTAGAATTTAATTGAATAGTTATCCTCATCACATTCACTGATTCAAGCATTGAGTCAGTATCCATCCTGCAGATGAAAAACTTCTTCAGCTCTGACTATTGATACAAAGAACAGTGCCACACAAATGGCTAATGTTCCAGTGCAAGGTGCCAAACCCTAGTTCATCTTAAATTAGGTGCACGCTTTATGGATAAGACATGCTGAGGGGCAGAGTATAAAAGGTGAATTCAACTCTGTGTCGAAAATGCTATTAGCAGCTCCCTCATAATAGGTGTTAACTACATCATTTGTAAATTCCCCAAAATAAGAATAGCAAGAGATAGGAATTCTTAATTCCTCTTCTGTGAATAACATCTGGAGAACAGGAAGGAAATCAAGGTTTGTTTGTGATATTCATAAATGATGATGGTGAGAATGTGGAAGATGGGGGCAGTGGAATGATAACTAATGTTGGGGATGACACAAAGATTAGCTGGGTGGTTCACAGTGATGTGGAAAGGGTTAGGCTACAGGACGCGATAAACAGATGATTTCTATATCCAGATTAATGGCCGATGAAGTTTCACACGGATAATTCAGATGTGCATCATCTCACGTGTATCAAGACAAATGAGTACTCAAACTCTGAAGTGCGAGGGCTAAATTTGCTCCTTTTTTCATTGCAGCAGGGAATATCGAGGAGGAAACCTGGTACAGGTGTACAAAAGCAAAAGGGGAATGGAGATGATGAACAAACAGCAGCTGTTTCCCTTACTCGAAGGGTCAAAAACAAAGGGATACATGCTGAAAGTGAAAGGCAGGGGATTGAGAGAGGATTTGTGAGTCTGTTTTGAACTGAGAGGATGGCACAGACATAGAATATGAAATTCCTACAGTTTGGAAATAGGCTCTTTGGCCTAATAAATCCATACTGACCCTCCAAACAATAACCCACACAAACACATTCCTCCTATATTTACCCCTGACCTGCACATCCCTGAACACAATGGGCAATTAAGCACGGCCAATTCACCTAATCTGCACATATTTGGATTGTGGGAGGAAACCGGAGTACACGGAGGAAACCACGCAGACACAGGGAGAATGTGCAAAGTCCACACAGGCTGTCACTGAAGCTGGAATCACTCCTGGGTCCCCGCGCTCGTAGGCAGGAGTTCTCACCACTGAGCCACCGTTCTGCCCCAGGTGACATGTGGCTGGAATGCATTCCCTCGGCGGGTGATTGAGCAGATAATCTCACAAACGTATCAAAAAGCCTTTGGATATACACTTGGTGATGCAGGCTCGCATTTTCATTCAATGATTCTATGTGATGGCAGCCATAAACACTGACATATTCTGAAGCAATCGCTAATGGCAGTTCCTAGTTTGTTCCATTGACTGTACTCAGTGAGTGAGCCTCCAGTGAAGTGCTGGTGTTATCTGCCACTTTCTATTTAAGTGTTTCGGTTTCCTTGCTTTGGTAATGTAAATTCCTCTGTCGATGATTTCATTTCCGGCCCTTTTCGTCAGAGGGTTGGAGATGGCATCAAATTTAATGTGTTAGTTGATGTAGTTCCAGTTGGAATGCAATGCTTCTAGGAATTCTTGTGCTTGTCTCTGTTTGGCCTGTCTTAGAATGAATATACAGACCTAGTCAAAGTGGCGTACTTCCTCATCAGTACGTAAGAAATTAGTGTTGGGATCATATATTTTGTGGCTAGTTGATGTACATATATCCTGACGACTAGTTTTCTGCTGGTTTTTCCGTTGTAGTGTTTGTTACAGTTCTTGCAAGGCTTATTGTTCCTGGAGCAGAACAGAAAGATACGAATTTATTGTGGTGCTCAAAAGTATAAATAAACTGTCAGAGTATAGCATCAAAGAATTCTAATTTCAAGTTTGTCAGAAAAAAGAGCGAGGAGTGAAATAAGGAAAAGTTGCTTTATTTAGAGAGTTGTTACAAATTTCAATTGATTGACTGGGAATGTTGTGAATGAAGATTCAAAAGAGAACTGGAAATTATGAATTTAACGGGCAACAGAGAGAGGGCTGGCGTATGGGAGGTGCTGGGAGACATTTTTGGAGCTGATGCATACATATTACCAATGACTTCCGCCTGTACTTTACAGTTTTGTACTCTATCAAGTGTCAGCTGTGAATATAAGTCAGTATCCAATTATTTCACATTTTAAATGCTTGCAAATAGCTGATTATTTGGTGCAGCATAAGCATTAAAAATGCAAGTGTTGCAAGGTCAGCTTCATTATGAAGTCTAACTATAACTCAGAACATGAATATTTTGCATGTTGTAATCCAATTACTAAAACAGATACATCATTGCTTTGGCACAAAACCCTTTGGCAAGCTTTGACATTTCTCTGACACGATATTATGTTTGTTGTTAATTTTTCACTATCCACATTTCATATTAAATATCATTCATTCTAAAAATTGGAAGTTTTCACATTATTGTTCACTGAAATTTGATAACCCAAATAATTTATTTAGTTTAATATTCACAGTTCATGTTGAATTATTGTCATTTTAAATTGCTGGCAAATAGCTGAAGATCGTACATTTCAGTGAGAAATTGATAATATATAAACTGATTGATAATATATAACTCTATAATAACGTTAATTCTATTTGTATATTGAATCTTCTGCTCACACTGAACATGGAATTATTCAGAAACCAACCACTTTGAAAATATTGGAGTGGCAAAACATTGCTTTGAATCCTGATATTGAATATCTAATTCTCATTATCACAAGAGTTATGCTCTTTCTTCGATAAAATAAAATGTACATGCTTTATTTCTGTGTTAGAAAATCTTAACAGGAATTATATTTTAGTTCCATAAATATAGAATGAACATAATTGATTTAAGGGATTATAGTCCAGTTGAAGGATTATCGTTCTCATCTTAATGTTCTGGATTAGTGGTGCTGGAAGAGCACAGCAGTTCAGGCAGCATCCAAGTAGCTTCGAAATCGACGTTTCGGGCAAAAGCCCTTCATCAGAAAAAAAGGCAGTGAGCCTGAAGCGTGGAGAGATAAGCTAGAGGAGGGTGGGGGTTGGGAGAAAGTAGCATAGAGTAAAATGGGTGAGTGGGGGAGGGGATGAAGTTGATAGGTCAGGGAGGAGAGGGTGGAGTGGATAGGTGGAAAAGGAGATAGGCAGGTAGGACAAGTCCAGACAAGTCATGGGGACAGTGCTGAGCTGGACGTTTGGAACTAGGGTGACGGGAGGGGGTGGGAAAGGCGAAATGAGGAAGCTGTTGAAGACCACATTGATGCCCTGGGGTTGAATTGTTCCGAGGCGGAAGATGAGGCGTTCTTCCTCCAGGCGTCTGGTGGTGAGGGAGCGGCGATGAAGAAGGCCCAGGACCTCCCTGTCCTCGGCAGAGTGGGAGGGGGAGTTAAAATGTTGGGCCACGGGGCGGTGTGGTTGATTGGTGCGGGTGTCCTGGAGATGTTCCCTAAAGCGCTCTGCTAGGAGGCGCCCAGACTCCCCAATGTAGAGGATAGCGCATCGGGAGCAACGGATACAATAAATGATATTAGTGGATGTGCAGGTAAAACTTTGATGGGTGTTGAAGGCTCCTTTAGGGCCTTGGATAGAGGAGAGGGAAGAAGTGTGGGCACAGGTTTTACAGTTCTTGCGGTGGTAGGGGAAAGTGCCAGGATGGGAGGTTGGGTTGTAGGGGGGGCGTGGACCTGACCAGGTAGTCACAGAGGGAACGGTCTTGGCGGAAGGTGGAAAGGAGTTGGGAGGGAAATATATCCCTGGTGGTGAGGTCTTTTTGAAGGTGGCTGAAATGTCGGCGGATGATTTGGTTTATGCCAGGGTTGGTAGGGGGGAAGGTGAGCACCAGGGGCGTTCTGTCCTTGTTACGGTTGGAGGAATGGGGTCTGAGGGTGGAGATGAGGGATGTGGATGAGCTGCATCTTTCACCACGGGGGAAGGGAAATTGTGATCTCTAAAGAAGGAGGCCATCTGGTGTGTTCTGTGGTGGAACTGGTCCTCCTGCGAGCAGATTCAATGGAGGCAGAGAAATTGGGAATACGGGATGCCAATTTTGCAGGAGGTAGGGTGGGAAGAGGGGTAATCCATGTAGCTGTGGGAATCGGTGGGTTTGTAAAAATGTCAGTGTCAAGTCTGTCGTCATTAATGGCGATGGAGAGGTCCAGGAAGGGGAGGAAGGTGTCAGAGATGGTCCAGGTAAATTTAAGGTCAGGGTAGAATGTGTTGGTGAAGTTGATGAATTACTCATCCTCCTCGCAGGAGCATGAGCGCCAATGCAGTCATCAATGTAGCGGAGGAAGAGGTGGGGAGTGGTGCCGGTGTAATTATGGAAGATCAACTGTTCGAGGTAGCCAACAAAGAGACAGGCATAGCTGGGTCCCATACGTGTGCCCATGGCTACCCCTTTGGTCTGGGGGAAGTGGGAGAATTCGAAGGCGAAATTGTTAAGGGTGAGGACCAGTTCGGCCAAATGAGTTAGAGTGTGGGTGGAAGGGTACTGTTGGGAACGTCTGGAGAGGAAAGAACGGAAGGCTTGGAGGCTCTGGTCATGGCGGATGGAGGTTTAAAGTGGTTGGATATCCATGGTGAAGATGAGGCGTTTGGGGCCGGGAAAACGGAAGTTTTGGAGGAGGTGGAAGGCGTGGATGGTGTCTCGAACGTATGTGGGGAGTTCCTGGACTAGGGGGGATAGGAAAGTATCGGGGTAGGTAGAGATGTGTTCAGTGGTGCAGGAGCATGCTGAGAGAATGGGTCGGCCAGGATGGTCAGGCTTGTGCATCTTGGGAAGTAGGTAAAACCGTCAGTGTGGGGTTCCTGGGCTATGAGGTTGGAAGCTGTGGGTGGGAGATCTCCTGAGGTGATGAGTTTCTGTATGGTCTGGGAGATGATAGTCTGGTGATGGGTGGTGGGGTCATGGTCATGGGGGCAAGTAGGAAGAGGTGTCCTCTAGTTGGCGTTTGGCTTCAGCAGTGTAGAGGCCAGTGCGCCAGACTACCACTGCGTCCCCTTTATCCACTGGCTTGATGGTGAGGTTGGGATTGGAGCAGAGGGATTGGAGGGCTGCGCGTTGTGAGGGTGAGAGGTTGGAGTGGGGGTGGGGGTTAGACAGGTTGAGGCGGTTAATGTCTCGGTGGCAGTTGGAAATGAAGAGGTCGAGGGCAGGTAATAGGCCAGCGCGGGATGTCCAGCGCGGGAGGTGGGCGAAGGGGTCCTCGGAAGGTGGGCGGGAATCCTGATTATGAAAGTAAGCTTGGAGATGGAGGCAAGGGAAGAATTGTTCGACGTCACAGCGTGTATTAAATTCAGTGATGCGTAGACGGAAGGGGATGAAAGTGATTCGTTTGCTGAGTACTGATCATTCGTCCTCAGTGAGGGGAAGGTCTGGAGGGATGGTGAAAACTCGGCAGGGCTGGGAGATGGGATCTGGTGTGGGTGTGGAGCTGGGAGTGGGGGCGGAACCTGTAACTGGAGTGGGATCACCTCAGGAGATCTCCCACCCACAGCATCCAACCTCATAGTCCGGGAACCCCGCACTGCCCTGTTCTACCTTCCCAAGATCCACAAGTCTGACCACCCTGGCCGACCCATTGTCTCAGCATGCTCCTGCCCCACAGAACACATCTCTACCTACCTCGAAACTGTCCTATTTCCTCTCATCCAGGAACTCCCCACATACTTTCGAGACACGATGCACACCCTCCACCTCCTCCAAGACTTCCATTTCCCTGGCCCCCAACGCATCATCTTCACCATGGATATCCAATCTCTTTACACCTCCATCAGCCATGACCAGGGCCTCCAAGCCTTCCGTTTATTCCTCTCCAGACGTCCCCAACCATACCCTTCCACCCACACTCTAATTCGTTTGGCCGAACTGGTCCTCACCCTTAACAATTTCGCCTTCGAATCCTCCCACTTCCCCCAGACCAAAGGGGTAGCCATGGGCACACGTATGGGCCCCAGCTATGCCTGAATCTGTATTGGCTACGCAGAACAGTTGATCTTCCGTAATTACACCGGCACCACTCCTCTCCTCTTCCTCCACTACATTAATGACTGCATTGCTGCCACCTCGTGCTCCCGTGAGGAGGTTGAGCAATTCATCAACTTTATCAACACATTCCACCCTGACCTTAAATTTACCTGGACCATCTCTGACACTTCCTTCCCTTTCTTGGACCTCTCTATCTCCATTAATGACGACCGACTTGACATTGACATTTTTTACAAACCCACCAACTCTCACAACTACCTGGATTACACCTCTTCCCACCCTCCCTCTTGCAAAAGTGCCATCCCATATTCCCAATTCCTCCGCCTCCACTGTATCTGCTCGCAGGAGGACCAGTTCCACGACAGAACACATCAGACGGCCTCCTCCTTTCGAGACCGCAATTTCCCTTCCCACGTGATTAAAGATGCCGTCGAACGCATTTCATCCACATCCCGCACCTCCGCCCTCAGACCCCACCCCTCCAACCGTAACAAGAGCAGAACGCCCCTGGTGCTCACCTTCCACCTACCAACCTTGGCATAAACCAAATCATCCACCGACATTTCCACCACCTCCAAAAAAACCCACCACAGGGATATATTTCCCTCCCAATTCCTTTCAGCCTTCCTCAAAGTCCGTTCCCTCCGTGACTACCTGGTCAGGTCCACGTCCCCCGACAACCCACCCTCTCATCCTGGCACTTTCCCCTGCTCCCGCAGCAACTATAAAACCTGCGCCCACACCTCCTCCTTCACCTCTATCCAAGGCCCGAAAGGAGCCTTCAACATCCATCAAAGTTTTACCTGCACATCCACTAATATCATTTATTGTATCCGTTGCTCCCGATGCTGTATCCTGTACATTGGCGAGACTGGGCGCCTCCTTGCAGAGCACTTTAGGGAACATCTCCAGGACACCCGCACCAATCAACCACACCGCCCCGTGGCCCAACATTGCAAAACCCCCTCCTACTCTGCCGAGGACATGTAGGTCCTGGGCCTCCTTCACCGCCGCTCCCTCATCATCAGACGCCTGGAGGAAGAACGCCTCATCTTCCGCCTCGGAACACTTCAACCCGAGTGCATCAATGTGGTCTTCAACTGTTTCCTCATTTCCCCTTCCCCCACCTCACCCTAGTTCCAAACGTCCAGCTCAGCACTGTCCCCATGACTTGTCTGAACTTGTCCTACCTGCCTATCTCCTTTTCCACCTATCCACTCCATCCTCTTCTCCCTGACCTATCACTTTCATCCCCTCCCCCACTCACGTTTCGTACTCTATGCTACTTTCTCCCCAACCCCATCCTCCTCTAGCTTATCTCTCCACGCTTCAGGCTCACTGCCTTTATTCCTGATGAAGGGCTTTTGCCAGAAACGTCGATTTCGCTGCTCCTCGGATGCTGCCTGAACTGCTGTTGTCTTCCAGCACCACTAATCCAGAATCTGGTTTCCAGCATCTGCCGTCATTGTTTTTACCTCATCTTATTGTTGCCCAATTCATGAACTATAACAAATATCCGATTGTTGTTCGCGGTCAGTAAACTCAACACCTTGCAATGAGCTACGCTGAAACTTGCTTCCAATTTGAAACCTGACCTGCCTCCCAGACCCCATATATCTGCATCCCGGACCAGGCATGGGTGAAGACGTTAACATGCTGACAATCTATTGCAGTGCCTTGTGTCTCTAAAGCCATATCTACTAAATGTCACCTTCACATTCTCCAGTATCAAAATAAAATTGTACATCTCTATGAATGGTCAGAGTAACTACTTGGATCATACAGTGGAATGTATGTGAAGTAACCAGCAGTAAACGGCAATCCAAAATCATATTAATAACTGAATTTGGCGGATACTTTCTGGTCTAAGTAACCACACATATTATACTGGCTTTCAGGTAACTGTTACAATGCACACCACAACTGGAGGTTTTGGCCTTGAACCCCTCCAAAGCTTCCTGATTTCATACATATCTCTCCCTCACACATTCAACAACCTAAGGGGAATCTACAAGGTGGGTGAAACTGGAAACATAGAATAGTGCAGCACTGTACAGGCACTTTTGTCTTTGACGTTCTGTTGACTTTTTATCCTACTCTAAGATCATACTAACCTACATACTTTTCATTATACTATCATTCATGTGCCTATCCAATTAAGTATCCCTAATATAGCTGATTTTACGACAACTGTTGGCGATTCATTGCACACACCCACCACTCTTTGTGTAAAGAACCTACCTCTGACATTTCCCCTAAATCTTCCTCCAATTACCTTAAAATCATAACCGCTCGAGATAGACATTTCCACCCTGGGAGAGAGTCTCTGGCTATCCACTGTATCTATGCCTCTCATCATCTTGTTCACCACTGTCAAGTCACGTTCTATTTCTCTTCGCTCCAATAGGAAAACACCCAGCTCCCTCAAATTTTCTTTGCAAGACATGCCCTCCAGTCTAGGCAGCATCATGATAAATTTCCTCAGCACTCTCAACAAAGCTTCCACATCTTTCCTACAATGAGGCGAACAGAAATGATCAAAATATTCTATGTGTGGTCTCACCAGGGCTCCATCTAGTTGGCGTGTAACCTTCCAGCTCTTAAACTCAGTCCCTCGACTAATGAACACATCAAACACCTTCTTAACCACCTTATGAACCTGTGTAGAAACATTGTGGGAGCTACGCCATGGCCCAGATGATACCCCGTTCCTCCACAATGTAAGAATCCTGCCTCTAACCCTGTATTCTGCATTCAACTTCGACCTTCCAAAATGAATCACATCCCACTTTTCCATATTGAACACCATATGCCACTAAGCAGTTGAGTCCTGCTTCCTGTCAATGTCCTGTTGCAAACTACAACAGCCGTCCACACTATCCATAATTCCAACAACCGATGTTACATCATGAAACTTACGAATCTACCCTTCCGCTTCGTCAACCAAGTGATTTATTAAAATCACAAACAGCAGAGGGCCCAGAACCGATCCTGACGGAACACCACTGCTCACCTAATTCCACACTGAATACTTCCCATTTACCACCACCCTCTGTCTTCTACGGGCTAGCCAATTCTGTATTCAGACAGATAGGACTCCCTGTATGCCATGCCTCCTCACTTTTTGAATGAAACTACCACGGGGAAGCTTATCAAACACCGTCTTAAAATCCATGCACTCCGCATTCACTGCTCGATCTCCTTCAGTGTGTTTAATCCCATCCTCAAAGAACCCAATACGAGTTGTAAGGTATGACCTGCCCCTCACAAAGTCATGCCGACTGTTTCTAATCAAACTATGATTTTTCAGAATCCTCTCCAATACTGTGGCCAATACTGATGTAAGGCTGACTGGCCTGTCATTCCCACGATAAGTCCTGTGCCCTTGCCTGGACAAGGGACTAACATTTGCCACTCTCCAATCAACCGACGCTACTCAACTGCAGAGTGAAGACGCAAAGAACATCGCCAAAAGCAGAGAAATCTCTTCCCTCTCTTACGGTAGTAACTTAGGGTACTTCCCGTCTGTCTGAGGGATTTATCTATCCTTATGGTTGTGTTTCAATCAGTCTGTATTTCACCTCAATTTGTTTACTCCCTGCCCAACCAACTGATTGACTGCTTTCCGTTTCAGGGCTCTGTACAGTGCTGCCTTCCTGAGCAAGTATGGTTCCCAATATCCTGTGTATTATGGAATGGCAAACATAGGAAGGCACGAATGCCTTTCTCATGAAGGGGAGATGCCAAAACTTTGACTCTGCTGCTCCTCAGATGCTGCCTGAATGGCTGTGCTTTGCCAGCGCCACACGTTTCTTTTCTGATCACCAGGATCTGCAGTCGTCACGTTCTCCATTACTAAGGGCTGTCCCCTCTGCACACTGAGCAGGCAATTAATCAGCAGAAACCCGTTGTAGTTACAGCTGACTGTTCAGTTCTGGAAAGCTGCATTTGATGAACACTTTTACTAAAAACGAAATTACAATTCAACAAATATGCATTCAGTCCCAGAGTTACAGTTTTGGTTCATGAATTAGGCAGCTTGATAACGAACAGTGAATGACTGAAGAACTCCGAGATACAGAGTATTCCAGGTACTATATTCCAGGTTGGATGTGCTTTACCTTAATGCTGGGAAAATTATCAGACAGACAGATATGACAAGGAAATGAGATGACATGTGGAAGTGTGTCATTTTTACCATTACAGAGACGTGTTTGAGGGAGGTCATGGATGACAACTCAATATTCTGTGGTACCAGAACTATAATCAAGACTGGAGAGAGGGTAAAAGATGAGGTAGTGATGACTTATAAATTATGGAGTCAGTTACTGGCTTAAGAAGGGACGATATTTTGAAAGGATAATCTAATGAGGTTTGGTGGCGAAAGCTCTGTCAAAACCGTGACAGAAACACTGTTTGGGATATATTGTAGAACACCAGATGAAGGAAAGTGCGGGATCAGGTACATAACCACGTTATTGAGGTGTGTAAAAACAATAGTAGGATCATTATAGTCAGGCATTTCAATTCCAAACATTCATTGTGGTATTGATAACTTCTTAAGAGGGAGCAGGTGCTTTGTAATTTATTCCAGAGAGCTTCTTAAGAGGGGGCAGGTGCTTTGAAATTTATTCCAGAGAGCTTCTTATATCAACATAGAGCAGATACAACAAAAGGCAGTGCAGTGCTGGGACTCACGTGGGGAACGAAGTCAATCAGGTGTTTCGGGCAGAAGTGGAAGAGCATTATAGGACCAGTGACCGTTATATCACACATTTTGACTTTGCTAAGGAAAATACCCCAAAATGTTTGAGTCATAAAAGCTTTTTGGATTGGGTAGACAGATTTTATGAAAAACATGTCAGAATCTGGCCAAAGTGCATTTGCTTCTGGGTGAAACTGTAGCAGAACAAGGTGGGGCGGAGGTTGAGGGATCATTTGATTAAAATCGAATTGATGACAGTGTCAGCCCAGCATGTTACACCGAAGATAACATTTAGGAAATCAAGCTCAGAGAACCTCAGATGTCGACACAAATCCCGAACAGGTTGAAAAAGGAAAGAGATTATTAAAGCAGGTACCAAGTGAGCGGGCCAATGAAGGTCCTAAAAGAATATAGAAAGTGGAGGGCTAAACTTAAAAAGTCAGGGGAAGAGCAGAAGGAGCGGTGATAAAACATTAGAGGGTAAGATTAGCAAGAATCCAAAGTCATATTTTTGGTGTATTAAGGGGAAGACGATAATGCAGGAAAGAATGGGAGTGTTCGGGACTAAGGGGACAGCCTGCTTATGCAGCCAGAGAATATGTTAAATACATGCTACGATGCTACGAATCGGTTTTTAGTTTGGAGAAGCTGTTTCTGGATTCAGGGAGAGTGACTGTTTGACCCTTGAGCAAATTGACACAGGAGCTGAGGGAGAATTGGAAGTTTATGCCAGATAGAGTGGGCAAATCACCAGATTAAAGACCACCAAGTCTCACATCAGTGAGAGGGAAACAATTGTAGAAAATTCGGAGGGCTGTTGAGGCTGGGTCATTAAATATCTTCAAGGCTGAGACAGACAGAATTTTATACTAGTGTTATGGGAAATTGCAGAAAAGTGGAATGGTGGATTAACAAAATAAAAATAAACTAATCGAAGGAAAAGCAGACTCAGTTCGAGGATAGACATATTGTTGTCCCTATGTCTAATGGTGTTCTTTTCCAATAGCCCTGTATTCACAAGAAAATCACCTCGAGGGATTCAAGGAATTCATAAACGCGATACTAATAGACAGAAAGCACGAGAGGGCTGCGACAACACAGATTGCCTGTTGGGGTGAGGATTTGCATGGACAAGTCACCACTACCAGAAGGAAGACCTCAGCAAGACACCCTTCAAGGCCAAGCAGAGATCTGCACTGGGTAGCAGGTAGTGAGTGGCCAGGTGTCAAGGAGTGCTGAAGACCTAAACACTGCATCACTGTCGTGTCTCCTTCGCTGGCCAAAACTATATGTGGAGAGGTAGAGAGACATACTGTTGTAGCAGAGTAAGCAATAAGAATTTGACATGAGAGGCTTCGGACAGGTCCAGCTCAGAAATATGTACAGGGAAACTGAAATAAATTCCTTTTAACTTTATTGTTACAGCCGTCAAGATGGCAGTTAGGGCAGTCGCCCGTTCCTCTTGTGGGATGTGAGAGCTCACGGAGATTTTCACCGTCCGTGATGACTGTACATGTGGACTGTGCACCCAGCTTCAGCTCCTGGGAGACCGTATTAGGGAGCTGGGGCTAGGTGGCACGGTGGCTCAGTGGTTAGCGCTGCTGCCTCACAGCGCCAGGGACCAGGGTTCAAATCCTGGCTCGGGCATCGGTCTGTGTGGAGTTTGTGCATTCTGCCCGTGTCTGCATGGCCTTCCTCTGTATGATGCGGTTTCCTCCCACAGTTCAAAGATGTGCAGGTTAGGTGAATTGGTCGTACTAATTTGCCTGTAGTGTAGGGGAGTGGGTCTTGGTGGGCTGCTCTTTGGAGGTTCGGTGCGGACTTGTTGGGCTGAATGTTATTTAGGATGTACTCAGAACTTCATAGATAAGTGCTTTAGTGTGTGGCCACAACCCTAGTTATGTTTCTTTAATGACTGCAATATTCCAGTCTAACGTTCATCGCCCTCGGTTCATTAGCTTTACCTGTCAGTCCTGTTGTATTTAAATAAACACAATTTAATACAACGGGCGTTCCTTGCTTCCTGTCATATTCCAGGTAGAGGGTAGCTGTGCGACCACCAGGAATGGCAAAGGGAGTAGTCAGAGAGTGCAGGAATCCCCTGTGGCCATTCCTCTCCATAACATGTAGACTATTTTGGATTGTTGGGGGCGATGTCCGTTCAGGGGAAAGCAGCAATAGCCAGGCTGGTGGTATTACCACTGGCTCAGGGGCACAGCGGGAAAGGGTAAAGGTAAATAGGTCGTTAAATATAGGAGGGTCGACTGTTAGAGGGACAGATCGGAGATTCTGTGGCCACAAACTGGAATCCAGGATGGTGGATTACCTCCCCGCTGTTCGGATCCAGGATGTCTCCCAAGAGGCTGCTGAACCTTCTCAAGTGGTTGAGTGAGCATCCAGAAATCATTATGCACGTTGGCACAAATGATACCAGTTGAAATAGGGCCAATGTTCTGGAGCGAGAATACAGAGAGCTCGGAGAAACATTTAAAAAAAAAACCTTGACAGTGTTAATCTCTTTAGAGGGAGATTACCGTCCGAGACATGCACTGGAAGGGACACCAATATCTTGGCGGCCAGTTATGCTCGTATTACGAGGGTGGGTTTAAACTAGATTGGCAGGGGGTGGTATCCTCAAGAGCAGGGAGGCAAGTGCGAGGCTGGAAGGAGATAGAGTAATCAGAAATAGTAAATTTAGGCTGGAAATGACAGAGAGAAATGTCTTTTGGATTAAATTGCATCTATTTCAATTCAAGAAGGCCTACAGGTAAGGCCGATGAACTCAGGACGTGGATAGATAGGTGGCAGTGGTATATTATAGCCATTCCACAAACATGGCTAAGTGATGGATAGGACTGACAGCTTAATGTGCCAGGGTGCTTTAGGTGAGACAGAGATGTTGGAAGGACGGGAGTGGAGTAGCATTTCTGATTAAGAGGAGTACCACAGCAGTAATCAGAGATAAAATAACTGATGAATTACCCAGTTAGGCTTTGTGGGTGGAGTTAAGAAATGGGAAGGTGTTCGTGAGGTGATCGGGGTTGTGCTATCGGCCCCCAATTAGTCAACAGGAATGAGAGTAAGAAATATGCAGTATACAGAGGGTCCTACTCGGGAAGGGGAAAAACTCGAAATTTTCTTAGGAAATAAGGCAGGATAGGTGACTGAGTTAACAGTGGGGGAGCACTTTGTGACCATTAACCGCAGTTCTATTAATTTTCAAATAGTTATGAAGAGGGACAAAACTGGTCCACAGGATCGTGTTCGAACTTGGGGCGTGGCTCAGGTCCAGGCCGCTGGGATCAAGGGAATTCCTGGAGGTATATTAGAGATCCAGGAGTTCTGAAAAAGTAAAGCAGTAGGGTGAAAAGGGGGCAAGAAATAGCCTTGTCTGAGAAGATTAGGATGAATCCAAAAAGTTACTTTAAATATATAAAATAAAAATCAAAAACTGGACAGAAAATTGGACCCCTCAAAGACCAATGTGGCCAAGTAAGTGTGGAACTATAAGTGATGGGTGAAGTCCTCAACGAATATTTCTATTCTATGTTTATGGTGGAGAAAGACATGATGACTTGAGAACTTGTGGAAGTTAGTAGTGATATCTTAGAGCCAATTTATATCATAGTTGAGGAGGTTTTGGACGTACTAGAATGTTTGAAAGTGAATAAATCTTACGGTCCTTAACGGATATATCCAAGAACACCTCAAGGGGCTCCAGAAGAATTTGCAGGGACCCTGGCTTATAATATTGATCATCATTAACCACAGGTTATGTCCCGGAAGACTGGAGGATAGCAAATGTTGTGCCCTTATTCAAGAAGAACTGAATAAAATACATCCTTGGAAATACAGATCAATAGGTTTAACATCCGAGGTAGGTAAGTTACTTGAGAAGGTTCTGAGGGATAAGATGTACATGGATTTAGAAAGACAGGCTTTGCTTAGGAATAGTAAGTGTGGCTTTGTGCGAGGAAGATTGTGCCTGACAATTCTCTTAAAGTAAGTGGATGATGTGCCCAGGAAGATTGATTTGTGTGGGGCAGAAGATTTCAAAACATGTGGTGTTTGATAAGCACAGCAGGTCAGGCATATTCGAGGGGCAAGAGAATCTATGTTTCGGACATAAGCCCTTCATCAGGAACATCCAAAACATCGATTCTCCTGTTCGTCTGATGCTGCCTGGCCTGCCGTGATTTCCAGTGCCACACTTTTCGACACTGGTCTCCAGCATCTGCTGTGCTCAATTTCTCCATTGGCAGTAGATTTAGTCGATATGGATTTCAGTTACAGCAGAACAGAATGAGGATATTCAGCCCCTGGAGCCTGATATACAATTACAGGAGGAGGCCAATAAACCCCTCGGGCCTGTAAAACTGTAACCAGATCATGCAACATCAGTATCCAGTTACACTGTAACAGGTTCAATCTATTCAGCTACTTGAAGTCAGTCACACAGGAAATGGAAGAGGGCACAAAGTGACTGGACTATGGGGTATACTGGAATAAAATCAGGCTACATAGCCTTTCAGACCTGCACTTCCATTCAGTAATTCAGGGCTGATTTGCACTCGGCCGCAATTTCTCTTTCATGCCTAATTTTTTGTAGCCGTCGACTCTCTGACGGGTCAAAACCCATTGACATGCACTCGCAACCCCCAAACATTTCAGTGATGTAGCCTCCCCTAACTGTCTGGCCCCAACCATCACTACTCCCTGAGAGAAGGAAAAACTCCCCACACATATACATTGGCCTATTGACATGGATAGAAGATATGAACACAGCGTAAAGTGACTGGCCCTGACATCACGGTAGTATTTGATTGAGCAAGGTGTAAAGGAGACTGAACAAAATTGAACTTGATGTGAATCAGTTGAAAACTCTCCATTGGTTGAATCATTCAGAGCACAATGGGGCTGGTCGACATCAATCCTCCCAGTCCCTGGATATTTTTGTGGGCAATCCTCAGGGTAGCTTCTTCGGCATAAACATCTTCAGCTGCTTCATCAATGTCTTTCCCTCTGTCATACGATCAGAGGTGGGGATGTTCTTTGAAGATTATACAATGTTCAGAACAATGAGTCACCTCCTAAGGTACTAAAGTATCAAATCTGGACAACATTTAAGCTTGTGCTGTTATTGTATAGGTAACATTAATCAAAGCACTGCTGGGCACTAAACATTTCCACGGTTAAAAGAAAGAGGGACCCCTTCAGCAACTCTGGCTAGTTTCCCAGTAATATAAGAAAGCCATTCAGCCCATCAGATCTATTGGATAACAATAGGTGCAATGTGCTCACTCACTCCTGCCTATTACACAAGAAGACAATTTAAAATAAAAACAGGTTTTGGAATCCAAATTACACATGCAGGAAGCTGGAAGAACAGAATAAGCAAGGCAGCATCAAGACTTTGAGAAGTGAATGCCTTGGATATAACCCTTCGTCAGGACTGTGGATGGGAGTAAGGGGGTACATAGATAAAGTGCAGGTGAGGGAGGAGGAGACAGAGTGGCGAGATGTGGATAAATAGACGCTGATAAAGGTATCATCGAGTTGTTGATGGAAGGGCTGAATCCATGTGGTAGCTGGAAAAAGGTTGCTCAGAGGAATGGAATGGAGGGGAGGGCTTGGGATGGGAGTCGGGGAACTGGAAGGGAGGTTATGTGAAATTGAAGAATTCAATGTTGAGTCCCCGGGGTGCAGGCTGCACAGGTGACAGATGAGATCTTGTTCCTCCACATTATGATTTGGTCCATTGTGGGAATGGAGGAGGCCAAGAATGGCCTTGTCCGAAAGGCATTAGGAAAGAGAATTGAAATAGGAAGTGACTGGGATATTTTCCATTTCAGCTAACGACCCTACCTTTGAACTCCCAACCGGATTCATCCCTCCCATCGCCAAACCAGGTTACACCAACCCCTTGTGTCCACATAGCCGTAACTGACCATCCCCCTGATCTCCCCACCCCAACCACTCCCTTCCCTCTTTATCTGCAGCTCCCCCATTAATATAACTGAAATGTTGACTTTCCCAGCTCATGGTGCTGCCTGGCTTGCTGTGTTATTCCAGCCTTCTGTTTGACTCCTATAACTCAGGAAGATAGAGTCTAGTCTGCACAGCATGCTGGTAGGCAGGAACTATGAGGTTGCCCACTGAAGTCCTTGAACCTCTGCCCTCGGGCCAGGAGGAAGTCATTCAGTTCCTCCACACACTGACACATGAACAGAAGAGGCCATTAATCCCCTCTAAACTGTTAGACTGAAATAGGCGGATGTCATTGTTGCTGCAACACGACAAAGCAATGAGCCATAGACTGCAAAGACAGACTGCTCCATGTTGTTCCTCCTGGCTCCATTGCTAATGGTACACACGTGCCATGTTAACGTGGTTTGCTGACCATTAGGAGGGAAAGTGAATGGTTTGTGCCAAGTCCCAAGAAGGCATCTTCCATCTCTGAGATGTTATGAACTAGGTTAGACTACTCAAAACACATTTAAGCAGACAGCCCAGAGCATACCTTTGCAATGTGTTTCGGTAAGTGTACAATGAAAATTACCGGGGGTAATTTAGCTAGGTTAACTACTAGATTTTGAAACAGACAAAAACTTTATTCATAAAATTACACAAGGAAACACAAAGAACAGAATTAAAAATCACAACAGAATTCAACCTATTCAGCTAGACTTAATTATGCTATTCCGAATACACACAACTGTCCCAATAAGCAAACTCCCAATAATAAAAAAATCAGTATAAATGCAACAAAAATTTCCAGGTTGAAGTTGAAGGTCAGAAAATAGAGGGAGTTTCCACACAGCTCCCAGTTGAACTTCCCAGTTCAAGACTCAACTGAAAACTGGTCCGCTCAGCTAGCCAGCTAAAATAGCTCACCACTCTCCGTTCGTTATGCTGGTCACTTATAAAGCATGGCCACTTTGGCCTGAAGACTCATCTGTTTCCATATAAATAAAACAGCTCTGAAAGTACTTTTCATCTCTGTACCAAACCAGACTGATCGGAGCTTGGAGAATGTGAGGAAGGGATTATGTCCGAACTGTCGATTATCCTGCTCCTTGGGTGCTGCCTGAACTGCTGCGCTTTTCCAGCAATAGATTTTTCAGCTCTGATCGGAGCTTGGCCCCGTTTTATTGTTCCTCTTAAAAAAAAAACCAAGGACAGAGTCTCCTTGAGCCAAGGAACAGCTTTTACACAAAAAGTGACTTGCTTTATGCCACATCTCTCCCCACTTAAAAGAAAAACATCAATGCTAAAAGGTGGCTGCATTTTTAACCCTTCAAACCCAGTTAGTAGTCTCAAAACTGACAGATATACTGTACTAATTGTAAACATTCAAACATGCACAAACCCATACAAAACCAGGCTGCTGTATACCCACCACCGAACATCTCCGTATCTCATTCTAGTCTCAGTAACTCATCAGCTTTCACGTTTTCGCGATCTGCCACATGAACAATTGTCAAATTGAATGGCTGCAACAACAAGTCCATCTAAACAGTCTGGCATTTTTGTCTTTAATTTTTTTCCACAAATGTCAATGTGTTGTGATCAGTTTATACGATTGTCTCAAATGCATTGCTGGTAATATAAACACAGTTATGGTGTAATGCCAACACCAAGTTTAAAGTCTCTTTCTCCACCGTTGAACATTTCTGTTGATGAACGTTCGACTTCTCAGAAAAAACACCCGATAGGTCATTCTATTCCCTCATCACCCTCCTGCAGGAACACCGGACCAATACCGACATCACTGGCATCAATATTCACCTTGAAAGACTTCATGTAATCTAGTGTAGCTAATATTGGGGCAGTGTCTAACACAGGTTTTAGACTGGAAAATGCCTTTTGACAGTCCTCTGTCCACTGAGAGTTCTTGCCCTTAACAATTCGGTGAGTGGAGCAGCCACACTGCTTAAAGTTTGGCACAAACCTTCAGTAAAATCCAGTCAAGCCCAGGAACCGTAATATTACAACCGAGATTGATAGATTCTTGTTGGCTGGAGGAATTAAGGGCTACGGGGAGAATGCTGAGAAGTGGAGCTGAAATGCGCATCAGCCATGATTGAATGGCGGAGTGGACTCGATGGGCCGAATGGCCTTACCTCCACTCCTATGTCTTATGGTCTTATGGTCTTACATATTTTTTTTTGTCGACGGTGTGGAACATTCCCCAACTACTTTCGTTTTTGTATCTCATGGGGCCATTGGTCCATGTCCAATAACGTGAACCAGGAACGTGGCTTGGCTTTCTCAAATCCACTTTTGGCTAGGTTTACCAGCAAGCCTGCCTTCTGAGGTCAATCAAACAAGTCCGATAAATGCTGTAAATGTTCCTTTCATGAGTGACTAAAAACTACCATGTGATCAATGTACATCACATAGTTGGGTAATCCGACAATGATCTCATTATCAGTCTCTGAAAGGTGGCTGGATCGTTTTACATATCAAATGCCACAACTTTGAACTGAATCCATTTAGTGCTATGAAAGCCGAAATTGCCTTTGCTCTCTCTGACAGAGGTCCTTGCCAGTAGCCTCTGAGCAAGTCCAACTTAGAAATGTAAGTAGCTTCTCCCACTTTTTCGACAAGGTTCTCCAAACATGGAATTGGATATGCATCTGTCTTTGTAACGAAGTTGAGATTGTGTTCGTCCTCACATGTCCACTGGGTAACATCTGGCTTTGGCGCCATGACTATACATGAGCTCTAAGCACAGTAGCTCATTTCGCTTATGCCATCTTGGAGAGTGTGCTCTATTTCCTTCTGAACCTGTGCCAACTTTAGAGGATAATGCCTTTAAAGATGTTATTTAATCAGAACAGCATCCACTGTGTCTACATCATGCACAATTATGTTCGTACTTCCCAGTTTATTTCCGTATATCTCTCCAAGACACATTAATAACTCTTTCAGGTCACTATGCTTTTCTTGTGGAAGGTAACTCAATAATTTATCCCAATTTTTGGCAACTTTCTCATTCTTCAATTTAATATTAGGAATGTCCAATTCAGAATCCTCTGAGCGAGGGTCTTCCTTCTGTGCTGTAATCATTAATACCTTCTCCTCTTGCTTTCCTTCCCTATCACAATACTTGTTCAGCATATTCACATGACAAACTCTGTGAGATTTCTTCCTGTCTAGAGTCCGTACCAAGTACTTCACCTCATTCAATTTCTTCCCAATTTGAAGGTACACGAAAACTTGCTTCTAAAGGCTCAACTGTTAATGGAAGTAACACCTATACATTATTCCCAGTAGCAGAATTGCCAATTTGTGTTTTCTGATCCACTTCCTGTTTCATTGTATGCTGCGATACTTTTAAATGCTGTCTAGCCAACTCTCCAGCTCTCTTTAATCGTTCCCTAAAATTTGGCATATTGTCCAAATGTGTGGTCTCTGAATTCTGCCTTATTAATTTCCCCTTAACCAATGTTAACGGTCTTTTTACTTCATGCTCAAAAAATAATTCAAATAGTCTGAATTTGGTCAATTCATTCTGTGCCTCTCTGATCACAAATAGTTCAAAAGTAATTTCCTTATCGCAATCATCTGGATTATCCTGACTATAAACCCTCAACATGGTCTTCACTGTTTGATGCCATCTCGCCCATGTTCACTGTGATTCCGAATAATATGTAGCAGATTTGAATTACTTTATTCTCAAGTTATCGATCACCTGCTTGAATAGTTCGGATGTGAGGTTTGATCTATCTGGATCTCTATTGGTAGTCCGTGCCTACGTAAAAAATAAGTATTTTTTTCTACAACTCTTTTAGCTGTGATGCTGCATAATGGGTCTGCCTCTGGAAATCAAGTTGACACATCCATTATTGTTAAGAAATACTTATTCCCACTTAGTCTTTGCAATAGGGCACCTACACAATCTATCATGACTCTTGTGAAAGATTCCTCAAATGCTGGAATAGGTATTAAAGTTGCAGGTTTTATTACTGCGTGTGTGACATGTTTGAGACATTTGGCAATATTCACTACATCTTTGTGAAGTCCAGGCCAGTGAAAATATCTTTGTATTCCAGCCTGTAATGTCCTCACCCCGAAATGATCTCCAAGTTGTAGCTCACGTGCCAGTCGCAGCACCTCCTTTCTATACCCAACAAACAAAACAATTTGATGAATTTCTGTGCACGTCTGATCTGTTTCAATGTGTGCTGATCTCCATATCTGCATTAAAACATCATTTGTTAAGTAATAACACACAGGA
Source organism: Chiloscyllium punctatum (assembly GCF_047496795.1). Taxonomy (NCBI): domain Eukaryota; kingdom Metazoa; phylum Chordata; class Chondrichthyes; order Orectolobiformes; family Hemiscylliidae; genus Chiloscyllium; species Chiloscyllium punctatum. Next base: position 83,090,079 of record NC_092765.1, read on the forward strand.
ATCCATTCATTCTCTTTCTTGATAAATATCTTTTGATATAACTTCTGTAACTCCACATCTTTCTGCTGTAAATCAATCAGCTTAGCAGAGCTAAAAATACGTTCATGTTTTCCTACTCGCTCCGTCTGTTTTCCACTTATCTGGTCAAAAAGAAACTTTTGGATAACTCTACGTCAGCTTCGTTATCTGTGCCTTTATCCTGCTTAACCTGCGCTTTTGTGATCTTCTGGTGATGCAATCAGGGGAAATTACTGGAGACATATTCCCCAGGTCTTCAGTTGCCTGCATCTCCATTGGCCTTTCAACGAGAGTAGGCAGCACGCCTACCAGTGAAGCAGTTATATTATTTTCAAGGACAAATTTTATTCCTAGAGCTGAAAGTTAGGGGTCTAGTACACCTACCGCACATGCTCCAATCTTCTCTGGACACTCTAGCCTCACTTTACATAACTGAGCACTTTTTTCCTCTTCATGAATTCCTGTTGCCAGCACATTTTCTGCAAATAGTCTCTCAAGAATGCATAAAGTCTCACCCCTCAGCATTACAGACTGAAAACATCCTGTGTCAATTAATATTGAAACCTTCTTCCAATTAATCCTGCCCTTTGTGAATAAACTTTACCCTTTGCAGATTTGGCACGTCCACTGATCATCTTGTACACTCTGAGGCAGTTGCCTACCTTCCGTTATGCTTTTTTTGTTACGAGTCCAACAGAACTTCCAGGCTTGTTTGATTATCCTACATCTGATTTTTCTCCCAGCCCATCAACACTGTGATTTTGTGTGGCCCTCTTTTTCACATTGAAAACACGACAGGTTTTTTTTTAACTTCTTTGTCCCCCTCAAGGATTTCTTTATTACTGTGGTAAATTATCCTTATGATCTACACTGTGACCTACCTTTCCCTTTGCACGTGAGGATATCTATTTGCTCCAATTTCTGTCCCTCAGAGACCAGAACTGGTTCTGGAAGCCTAACCAAGTTTATTGACCAGTTCATAATCATCAGCCATTTCAATCGCTAATCTTGCTGCTTACACTCTCTGCTCTTCCACCTGAGTTTGCACTACTTCAGGCAGTTTGAATTCCTTCAAGTGTTAACCTCTTTAAGGGCATCATAGCTTTGCTTGAATTTTAAAGCTCTTATCCAACTATCGAAATTAGACTGTTTGATCCTTACAAACTCAGTGTAGGTTTCACGAGGATCCCTCATTAAATTCCTGAAATGTTGCCTATGCAGACAAAATGTTTTTTTAACCACCTTATACTCCCCAGATATCTCCTCTGATAGGGATGTGAATACCTCACCAGTCCTACCTACAAGTTTCGTTTGGATCAACAAAATCCACATAGCCTCTGGCCACTGCATTTGTTTAACCAACTTTTCAAATGAGGTGAAAAGGGCATCACATTCTTCTCATCAAATTGAGGCGATGCTTGAACATACTCAAACAAATTCTCACCAGGCTTCTGACTACCAGGGGCTTGCTCATGCCCACTGTCTTCCTTACCAAGCACACCCTCAGCCGTTATCTCCAGCCTTTTACAGTGACTTTTCTTTTTAATTGTCAGTTTTTGTTCTTCAAAAGTTCTCTCTTTCTCTCTCCCCTATTGCTCTCTCTTTTGCCATTCTTTATTTTTACTCTCTGTTCGGCTGCTTTCTTTTTTCTTTCTATTCTGCATTTTATTGAAAGTCAAATGTTTCATTTTGGGTATTAGTTTGATTGGGTTGGGAAAACTTAGAATAGTAATGGCTATTTCAATCGCCAAACGTTTTCTGGGTGTGCATGCAGTGACTTTGGAAATTTTACGAAAAATGAATAAGACCAAGTTGCAAGAATTAGCAGAGAAGCTGGAATTGGAACTGACTGCTTCTGTGAGGAAAGGAGAGATAATTACAGCGATATCTCGTCAATTATCCTTGCTTGAGAAACCATCAGAATCAGAGATGGCAAGAATTCAGTTGCCAATGAAACATCTTGAGCTAACAGCGAGAGGTAAGGAAAGGGCAGCCAAATTCCTTCACACTCTCCTCACGATACCATCACCGCAGGGATTAGTCTGGTGAAACTCCATTACACTGTCTCTCTGTAGCAAGGAGATCATTGAGTATAAATGAAAGAAAATACTGTCTCAAGTATACTCCACAACTGCAGGACGGTGTCTTCACTCTTATACTTTATTCACTTTGTAATGAACGATACTACTCAGTTGTTGTGTTGATTACTTGCTGAGTCATAGAGTTAGAGAGATGCACAGCATGGAAGCAGATCCTTCGTTCGGACCTGTCCGTGCCGACCAGATATCTCAACCCAATGTAGTCCCACCTGCCAGTACCCGACTGCTCTGCATGAATTCTGTTAGTGCCTCATGATCAAGGACATCCAGTTTCTTTTCACCAAGAGCACTTCCCATCATCTCGCCTTCTCATAAATGCAAACTGAGAAGGATGGCTTTTATTGCCAATCATTTATTTGTATTATGAAGCAAAGTCACACCAACAACAACATCACGGTTGCCATTCGAGTTGATTGGAGATACTGAGGAGGCGATGATCTATCTGTATTATCTCCTAGTATTAATCCAGGGAATCAGGTAATGACCCAGACACCGGATCCGAATCGCACAGTGGCAAATGTTGGAAATTGAATTTAATAAAATATTAGGAATTAAGAATCAACTGAAACAATGAAACCATTGTTGATTGTCCTACCTGGCACCCTCATGCATTTCAGGAAAGGAAATCTACCATCTTCAGATGGTCGGGTTTACATATAACTCCAGACCCACAGCAAAGTGGTTAACTCTCAGTTATAATTTGAAATGGCCAAGCCAGCCACTCACTTATATCAGTCACTTCAAAGCCTCAAAGAAATGAAACTGCATGGACCTCAGCACTGACTACTTGCAGCCCACAGACTGCAGTGGGTCAGGAAGGCAGCTCACCAAAACCTTCTCAAGGACAATGGGGAAAGGGAATTAAATATTGGCCTAGCATCCCATTACTGAATAACGGAAGATGATCCCACTCAGGGAAGAGAGAAAAACAGACATAAATAACTTTAAACAGGGACTTTGACATATACCTTACATGGTTATGATTATCAGTATTATGGGAACAGGAGAAACATAAGCAAGATTTAATTTCATTTTTTATTTCCATCCCAGCTGATCATCAACAATCCCTTTGTTTGCTTCTTTCGCTCTATCTCTCTCTTTTCCATCGATTCAACTCAGTTCTTCTCCCCTTCATAACAGATGTTGGGTGTCACCAACATCAATCACACTATTTCCCAACTGTGTTCAGTTCTGATGTATGGTCATTAGAATCGGATTGCCAATTCTATTTTTCTCTCGACCCGAGGGGGCTGCCAAATCTGCTCAGTGTGTCTAGCACTTTCTCGTTCTTTATTGTTTCTGATCTGTGCATCATTCTTTGCTTTATTTAACCTTTAATTTTGTTATTATTTGGAATGTCTACATCGTTGATAGGGACAGCATTTGTTGACCTAACCAAATGTCAGTTACTGCTAGGTCATTCTTTAAGGCAGTAGAGAACCAAGCGCATTGCTGTGGTCCTCACATGAATCTTCAGCCAGACCAGATAATAACTCAGGATCTATTTACTAATGGACATCAGTGAAATAGATAAACGTAGAGAAAAAATGCAGGCAAAGTTACGGTTGTTATTTCCAATTCCTGTCTTTTGTATTTACTTTCTGACATCGTCCGTGGTAGGATGTGGAACATTGTCTTTCTGTACAATAACCTGTGCATCTGAATTTCATTACTTCCGGCATTACTGCTCTGAGAGTGTTCATGTCATTATGTTATTTTAGAGACAAGAACAATATTGTGATCGGAATATTTGCAACTGAAAGAGTGCTCGGAGGAGAGGTGGAACCATAACGTCTGAATTTTACCAAAGCATAGATAATGGTTTATTAAGCGTCAGCATTGAAGCCAAGATGGTGACTGGGCATATAATCGAGCTGGCAGTGGATAGGTTTTGTGATGGACAGCATACCGAGACATAAATGAATTTTATTTATTTAAATTCGAAATTCTGAACAGTCTCATTCTCAGAATGTTTGTGAGAGTGGGGGTGTGGGCTGTTCTGAAATTTGTGGGTAATCATTGGAAGTTGCATTTGAAACTGAAGACAATAGTTTCTGTCTTTGTCAAATATAGATAATAGAAATTGCAAAGAAGTTCGCCGTGGTCGAAGAGATTAAAAAATGGATAGCGATGAAGAAACTTACCAGGAACACCAACACTAGCGAGGATAGGATAGTAACCCGACTGGATAATGATCAGTGCACCATATATCCGAAGTGATAATGTTGACCTAGACCAGGAAAAATAGAAAATTCCCTCGGATAAACTCCTGTTCATTGTTGCAGCATTCCAGTCTAATATTCTCAGATTCTGATCCATTAATGGATCATTCCAGACTATTCTCTGATGTTTAAATCTCCTCTTTCTGTTTCTGCAGCTGCTGATCCCTTTGAGCGTTGGAGTTGATGCATCTGCTGCTACAATGGTATAAACCATTGCAAGAGGCCCCTTATTAATAGGAGACGGAAAACATCAAGTGACACAACTAGGATCCATGGAGACTGGCGTCAATCACAGTCACTGAACAAACAGCTCCATTTAACCCCTTTCAGTATGCTTCCTTCAGTTCACAAAAACTACTGGACTGGATTGGATATTGCCACCGTTGGCTATTGATCACATCTCCTATCACCCATTGCTCTCGTGAAGTTAGGAGTGAGGGAGAATGATACATTTTTTCTTATCGCAGGCTAGATGATTCTGCTGCGTTGCCCGTTTGCAATACTGTAACCAGCTGAAACTCCCACCACCACCACCCTCAAAAACCACAATTTACATGCTGTTAGCGTGCAGATCTCTCCTCGACTAGAACAGGCACCAGCCAATATATTTACAGTAGATATATTTGCACTCCAATACATAGGAAATGTGAATTTGCCTAGTCATTCCTTTAATTGATCTAAGAAGGCAATTTTGTATCTTCAACACTCAATGTGCTTCAGCACTATTTTTTAAATATAAACTCACAAACACCTTAATACACTTTATAAAGCACAAGTTTCCTCACTTTCTCCTCATGGTAACATCATGCCATGGTTTAGTCTGGTGAAACCCCTTTGGACTGAATCGCTGACAAGATCATTATTTATAAAGCTGATTAAACCTGTACACAACACAACTTACAGTCTCTCAACAAAACACTGTCATTGGGAAAGATAAATTTACTCTGGTACTTTAATCATTTTGCATGAAGAGCCACATATCATTTACTTCCTCCTGCATAAAAATTCTGTTTGTGACTTATAACCAAGCAGTTCCAGGTCTGTTTCAACAACAGCACTTCCCAATCTTTCACTATTTAATGAACATGAATGTGAATGATAATATTTGTTTTTCATATCCGAAATATTTTATATCTTGCGAAGAGCTATTGCCCAAACACTGATTCTTCCGATACCCCAAAGCCTTCACTCCAGATAATTATACTACTCTCTTCATTCTCTCGTTTATCCAACTTAAAATACATTCGGTGTATTCTACCCCTACCTACCCATGGACTCTAACATTCCCCACTCACCTGTATTCAACCATGTCAATCGTCTGCTGAAAATTCAAATACTTCATTCCCACTGGTTCTCAATTGTAGATGTCACAACGGACAACCTCCACAAAGTCCAGCAGATTTATCAAAGATCAAGATCATTTCCCCTTCCTGAATCTAGATTGACTCTACCGAATCATGTCATTATTTTCCTAGTGTCTAGTTGTCACATTCCTCACAAAAGGTTCCAACGTTTTTCTCACAGCTTGCATCAAGTTAACCAGTGTTTAGTTTGCTGTTTGCTCTCTCCGTCCTGTTTTAAATGTTTAGGTTTACAATAACTGCTTTCCAGTCTGGAGGATCCTTTCCAGAATCTAACCAGCTTTGATGAATAATCAGTAATTCTTTCACTAGCTCTACTGCCACCTCCTCAATACTCTGGGATGTAGCTCATCAGATGCAGTAATATACCAACCTTAAAGTCAATGAGATTTTGAAAGACGTACCTTTCATTAATTCTAATTTCCTGCTGTTCCCCATTTTCAATAGTCACTCTGTTCCCTTGTATTTCAGGAAGTTTCTTTCTGTACCTTCATCAGGGAGATGGACACAATATATTGCTCTCAGCGGACAGATGGGTTCTGTCAGCCAGTGAATACATCGGAGTGTTATGTTACTCACTCCTGCCTGGAAAGTTCCAGAATTAATCCAGTTTAATTTATGGTGAGCATCAGCACAGTCCTGTCACTGGTGTGTGAGGCTGCACAGTATACTGAAGGAGGAGACACAGCTCAATAGCCACCTCAATTTTGAAACAAACTGGTTTCATACCTGACACCTGGTCCAACTTAGACAAATGTCCCGGGAAATTCAAGGAAAGATAATGCACTGTCCTGCACCTCACTATTTATAGAGCTTCCCTTCTGTGGAGCCTCATCTCCATTTGTTTACCATGGACCCAGACACTCTGTAAATGCAGTGTATAGAGTGGGGTCACCAGACCCGGCAACTGACAATACAAACCCGAGATAAGCATCCACAGAAAGTTCACTGATTTTCCAATGATAGGAACAAGTCAATTCCACACACGGAACGTGCACGCACTCAGTGTTGAAAACTATCTCCACTGCTGAGTTTCTCTACCTGGCTGAGAAAGCCGTTGCATCTCTGCACAGTCCCACAGTAACAGTTTCTCTCCTCAAAGACGCAGTTGACAGTGTAACATTATGTTTCTCTGTATCTCAGCAACTATAAGGGCAGCACCAGTATTGCCAATGGATTTGATCATGACACTCGGTTACGAGAGACAGATGGAAGCTAACTCACTATAAACAGGGACATATCTAAACGGACGTGATATTCAAGAATATCGGAAATGGGGAAATGTGAGAATAACTTGCCATTTTGTTTTCCGTTTAGTTCATCGTCAGCAATCCATCTGATCACTTTTCATTTCATTTCCTCTCTTTTTTGGCCATTTCTCCATCCATTCTATTCAAAACTGACCCCCATCTCTCTCTCCAACCCTACCATCCAGGATAAGTAATATTATTTCTCAGTTTGCATTCAGTTGTGAAACAGGGCCACTGGACTCAAACTGTTATCTGGGTTGCTCCTGACAGAGGCTGCCATACATGCCGAGATTCTCCAACACTTGCAGATGCTGGAGAATTTTATTTTCGATCTCTAGCACCCACCGTTACTTGGTTTATTTCAACTTGAATGCTGTTGTTTCACGGGATGCCAGCATCACGGGCAAGGGCAGCATTTGTTGTCCATTAGTAATTGTCCTTGACCACGCTACCATTTGTCAACAAATAATGGAGCCAACAATTTTGTTGTGGGTCTGAATTCACACTGAGGTCAGACTGGGCAATAATGTTAAGTTCCTTTACCAAAGAATATCAGTGAAGTAATAAGAATAAATCCTGATGGTTTCTGGTTTCCATGTGTGCAATTAGGTTTCATTCCAATTTTTGTCATTCGTATTTAATCTCTGACATCGGCTGTAGTAGGATTTTAAACGCTACCTTGGAGTCACAGCCCATGCCTCTGAATTACCCGTCCAGTTGCATTATCACTCTAATTCAGAGTCCTCATTCCCTAGACGGTATTTCCCAGTCGCTGCCAGAGAGAGAGATGGCGGGGAAGTCAGTTTAACTACCAACAATCAAAAGGATTTTGGGAAAGAAGTGAAAGGGAGATTTAAAGACAATTTCATGTAAGGTCACAGATTTGAGAATGCTGAAATGAAGACAGTTCGACTGCATTCTGCAGCATGAGCCAGTATTCCCAGGAATGATAGGTGAAGGGAAAATTGGTGTCAGTACAGATGATGGAGAGTTTTGGATGAGCATTTGTTGTGCAACCTTGTAACTGGGTGTGGAGTCAGCAGAGTCTTCAACACATTGGTCTGAATCTCAGCGCCATTTTCATTTAGTGTGACAAAGGGATTGTCTGTACGAGGCTGAGCTAGTTTCCTGGTTCTATCTTATCGAGTTCACCTCATTAACTAACCACCCAATCTCATCGTGTTCCTCTCATTCAATGCCAGCCCGATTCTTCAACCCATCATGACTGGAGGTACTCACCATCGCACTGATGCCCCTGGTTATTCCGTGATCACTGCCATTGGTGCCATTTTGCAATGGTCAACGATCGCACTGTTGAACTTTCTCAGTTTGGAGCGACACTGCACAGTTGACCCCGCGCATGGCAGATAAGGGGAACTAACACGACGATTTTTCATCTCTCTACATCTCACTCTCACTCTCACTCTCTCTCTCTCTCTCTCTCTCTCTATATATGCACATATTCTATATCCAATCATAAATAGTTTTCTGGCTATTTCACTTTTTCTCACTTTATTGTATTCAGCTAAACACTGCTTCTAAGCACTTGGAGAAAGTGAAGACTGCAGATGCTGGAGACCAGCGTTGAAAAATGTGATGCTGGAAAAACACAGCAGGCCAGGCAGCATCCGAGGAGCAAGAGAATCGAAGTTTCTGGCATAGACCCTTCTTCAGGGCGGTTATGAAAAGACAATTTTGAGCAGTTAACGTTTTATCCTCAGCCGTTAACTTGACCGTTATCTGAATAGTACCACTTTCCTTATTATGAACGTTCCTTTTGCCCTTTGTCTGTGACTGTTTCTGTCTGTAAGAGTTACACAATCTCCTACTCAGTTGGCTGGACGGCTGGTTTGTGATGCCGAGGGAGGCCAGCAGCACAGGTTCAATTCCTTACACTGACAGAGGATACCATGAAGGGGACGCTCTTTCAACAATGGACAATCCAGCATGGTCAATCCACTCTAGGCTGCACATCTTTATACTCTGGGAGGAAACTGGAGCATTGGGGGGAACCCACACAGATACATGGAGAATGTTCAAACTTCACATAGAGGGTCACCTGAGGTTGGAATTGAATCCAGCTCCTTGGTGATGTGAGGCAGCAGTGCTAACCACATACCCATCCTACTAATCAGTTGGTTCTATTAATTACTTGCAGCTGATTAAAGAAATCTAACTGACTTGTTCTGATAACTGATCCTGACCCAGTCATAGATCTTTATCATTGGTCATATCTGGTTTCATTTAAAATGTGTTGCGAGGAGTGGAGGTGTGGAACTAGAGACGGAAACAGTGACAGCCTCCAACCCCAGTCAGAACAGGAGTGAAGAGAAATTCACAAAGTGGGAATTCATTCAAGTGGGAATTCTCTTTCGCAGAAGTTTGGGATGTCTGAATCTTTATATTAAATCGAGACTGACTTTGTCTGTATTTCCATAGTCAGGTGAATCAGGGATAATTTTTCAATGAGAGAAAAGTGCAGCTGGGAACACAATGAGATGAGCCATGACCTTATTGACTGGTGGAATAGTGTCAAAGGGTCGAATGGCCCCCTCGTGTCAATCAGCATTATGTTCTGATGTTCCATCCAATCCTTTGGTCCTGCTGCACAGGAGCAGATCGAGGCCAGTCCAATGGTTAGGCATACTTTTGGAAATGCACTTGGAAAATCCAGACTGGGTCAGGAAGTGACCCCCACCAAATCCCTCTTTCCCCTCTCTGTAACTTCTGCTCCAGGTGGAGGTCGTGTTAGAGACCCAGATTCACTGTAAATACAGCCCCCATACACCACATAAGGTTAACTCTGACAAATCCTCTGCTCTCACTGATTTAACATTTTACATCATGACTTCTAGGAAAATAACCAGTTATTTACCAAAAGCATAAATAAGAACGTAAGAAATAGTAACGGAGACCAGCTATTCGGCGCCTCAAACTTGCACTGTCATTCAATAAGAGCATGGCTGATCTACTCCAGGGCTCAACTCCACTTTCCTGGTAACCCCTTGTATCCCTCAACTCGCTGATATGTCAAAAACCTATCCACACCGTCTGTAAATACAATCAGTGACCCAGTCACCACAACACTCTGGGTTAGCGAATTCCAGCCATTCACTACCTACTGAAAGAAGACAATTCTTTGCATCTCAGTTTGAAATCGGTATTCCTTATTCTATATCTATGTCTTGGATTGAGACACTCTGCCCAAGTGTGGAACCACATTCTCAACATTTACTTTTTCAAGACCCCTTTGTATTTTGTCCATTTCAGTATTGTCACCCTCATTCATTTAAACCACAATGAATAATTGCCTCAGCATTTTTGGTGTATTCAATAAATCAACACTTTCATCCCAGGAACCAGTCTAATAAACCAACATTTCTACATCAGCATGCTGACGTTATGTTTCATACAGATGAACACTCCAATCCGTTGTACTGCTCTTTTTTTGGGAGTCGTCTCCATTAAATAACAGCCTGCCCTTTGGTTCTCTGTGTCATCCACAAACTCGGAGTATATTGCACTCAGCTCCCACCGTCAGGCAATCAGTATAGATCGTAAGCAGCCCTTGCCATCAGACTGATATTTGTGATACTCCAGTAGATGTATTTTGTTTATAAACATCGATGAATCCTGACTCTCCGATTTCTAAATGTTTATCAATTGTCATCCCATGCTAATGCATTATCCGTCATATTATGAACTTCTTTTATGTGTAAGATCCTTTATTTTGTGATAGCTTGTGGAAAATCTCTGGAAAGCCTCATGTCTATCAATCCCCCTTCATCAAGACCGCTTGATACATTCTCGTGAAAAGCTTTGCATGACTTTACAGACAAAATATAGTGAGCCCTTAACAAGACCATGCTGACTCTGTGTGATGTTTTTGTAAATGTCCTGCAGTTTCTTCCTTAATAACAGATTCTCTCTGATTCCCAGCAATAATGTTGAGGCTAAATGGTTCCTGCTTTCAGTCTCGCTCCTTTCATGCAGCCAGGTGCCACATTGGAGGGTCTCCAGTTTCACTCGGTCACTCCTTTAATCCAGAGAGTTATGAAATATTTCACACAGTGCCACCAGCCACTCTGTGACCACTTCTTTCAAAACCAGCTATGAATTGCTTATGATCTGTTTACCTTTGGTCTTATCTATTTAAGAAATGCCTTGTTCCTTTTGTTAGAGATAGTTCAGGAACTTACCTCCTATTACCATTTTGTTTATATCATTGAAATATTTACAGCATCTTCACCTGTGAGGAGCGATGTAAAATACTGGTGGAAATGATCTAACTGTTCCCTGTAGCTAGTTCCCCAGTCACACCCTCCAAATGTCCTCAATAAACCTTCCTGACTTTCTTTCTACCAAAGATCACACACATCTCTTGAACTATTCTTATATAAATGGAAAAGCTCGTGCTGCTTGTTTTTATATTTCTTGCCAATTTGTTTTCATCACATCTTTTCTTTCCTTTTGTTTGCTTTCTATATTCATACAGTTATATCGTGCACAAACACAATTTTTGGTCCAACTTGTCCATGCCGGCCAGGTTTTCCAATATAAACTAGTCCCATCTGCTTGCATTTGGCCCAAGTGCCTCAAAACGTTTCCCATTCATATGTTTGTCCAAATGTCTTTTTAATGTTGGAGCTATACTTGCATCTGCCAGGCTTTCTCTGGCAGCTCATTCCATAAACATCACTCTCTGTGTAAAAGAAGTTCGCTCTTCTTCCCTTTTAAATCTTCCCTCTTAAATCTATGCACTCTATGATTAAATTTTCCTCTCCTGTGGAAAAGATCTTCGCTTGTCATTCTACCCATGCCTCCGATGATTTTATAAATTTCTACAATGTCACCCCTCAACCTCCTAAACCCCATCTGATACTAACTTCAAGAACAAGCATTTTAAAATAAGCTCTGCAAATTTGAAACAATATTAAAAGCGACTGGTAAACAGCACTCAGCCCAAACGTCATTCTGTTATTTGTTTGTCTATATGTTACAATACTAAGGCAGCGTGAAAATTTTACTAGCGCCAATAAGACTTCAAGCACCTGCGTTCCTTTGTCTGATGGTGGTGATGATCTCTACAGTGAAAATATGTCTCTGGCCAGATCCATATAATACCATATGTTCAACATTCTCCCTTCTGGCCTCCTTATGACCTTGTGTGGTTGTTTCTTCTTTATCTTTCACTCAATAGAGAGAACCGCTTTTCCCCAGTCACATCTTAATTTAAAGTCATTTTATATCATCTTCTCGTTCACCACTGCTAAAAGCCTGTTCATCTGTTCTCACACCCTCTTTTCCCTGTCATCTATTCCCCTCTCCCCCCTCCCCCTCCCCATCTCTGACAAGGGACTAAAATGCCAATTTCCCAATCGTTTTCAGTTCTGACGAAGTGTTAAACTGGATTTGAAACGCTAACTCTTTTTCCCTATCTCTGCAGATGCTGCAGAACTGGCTGAGTTTCTCCAGAAATGAATCGGCAGAGAAAAAAAGTTTCAATTAAACAAATAACTATGGATTCTGGAAATAAAAACGTAAATATTTCTGGAGAAAATGGGAAGGATCACTGGTTCCGACAGATGAACTCTACTTTCACACCACAAGATGCAGGCAGACCTGCTTAGTTTCATCAGCAATTTCTGTTTTTGAACAAGTTCCAAAGACGTACGTCAAATCTGCTCAAATGCCCTATCCAGCACAGAGCGCGGTACATTGGGAAGTGAACGATAATGCGAAGTGCACAAGTTCATTGGCTCTGAAACGACATAAGGCTGGCATCACTGCCACGACAGAGGTCTTAATCATCGTCAGGGAGAAAACAGAAGGCAAAACATTCACTTCAAACACAGAAGATGGCATTACTGGAAAGAAAATGATTCAGATGAATATGTTAAATTATCTGAGTAATATAAACAATTGGAGGCATGACATCAGGGAGAGGCCCTCAGCAGAATGAGAATATGAAACTGGATGTGTTCGCACATCAGAAGCCAGGTTAGGTCACTGAGTACGGGGCTGATGGGTGAATAGGTCTCGGTGTGAACTGGGGGAAAGTCAGTAGAATTGATTTGCAGATATTGCAGCTCACACTGGGTTATCATGTGATGCTGGAGATCTCAGCAGCAGTCGCAGCAGAATTGCATTCAATCACAATTCATAACTATTCCCCTAAGATAATCCATCAGTCTACCATTATGATCAAGTCGAGTGGTGGTTCAGTGACGAGTGTAGGTGAAGATACCAGAGTCAGAACAGTGCGTATCTAAACCTGATGACAACCCATTAAAGCTACCGCACTTGACTGGTTACATTGCAAATCGCAAAACTACCATCTGATGGAGATGGGGGCAGTCAGCCCAAGCCTAACAGATAGGATCGAAGCTCTGCATTTTTCCCTCATTCAGTTATCAATGTCGATGGCCTATTAAACAATTTACTGGAGCAGATGACTCCACAAATATCCCCATCCTAAATAACGGAACAGCCCTGAACATCAGTGTAACAGACAAGGATGCGGTATCTGCACTATCCTCAGCCAGAAGTGTTGAGTTGATAATCCACCTCACCCTCCTCATGATGCTCACAGTTTCACAGATGCCAGTCTTCAACCTATTCGATTCGCTGCACGTGCCATGAAGAAACAGGTGCACACAGGAGATACGACAAAGGCAATGGGCCCTGACACCATTCCTGCAATATGACTGAAGACGTGTGCTGCACAACAAACTGTGCCCTTGGGGAGGCTCCAACTCGGATATCTGCCTGGCCAAGTGGAAAATCACTCAGCTATATCCATTGAGTCCTATAGTCATTGAGATGTACAGCATGGAAACAGACCCTTCGGTCAAACCTGTCCATGCCAGCCAGATATCCCAACCCAATCTAGTCCCACCTGCCAGCACCCGGCGTATATCCCTCCAAATCCTTCCTATTCATATACCCATCCAAATGCCTCTCAAATGTTGCACCTGTACCAGCCTCCACCACATCCTCTGGCAGCTCATTCCATACACCTAACACCGTCTGCATGAAAAAAATGCCCTCCACCCTTCAGGCTCTCTGCCTGTACTCCTGTGAAAGGGTTTTTTTCCCAAACGTCGATTATACTGCTCCTCGGATGCTGCCAGAACTGATGTGCTTTTTGAGCACCACTCTAATCTAGATTCTGGTTTCCAGCATCTGCGTCCTTGTTTTTACTCTCTCACGCTAAACCTATGCCCTATAGTTCCGGACTCCCCGACCCCAGGGAAAGGACTTTGTCCATTTATACTAATCATGCTCCTCACAATTTTGTAAACCTCTATAAGGTCACCCCTCAGCCTCCGACGCTCCAGGGAAAACAGCCCCAGCCTGTTCAGTCTCTCCCTATAGCTCAGTTCCTCCAACCCTGGCCGCATCCTTGTGAATCTTTTCTGAACCATTTCAAGTTTCACATCTTTCTGATAGGAAGGAGACGAGAATTGCACGCAATATTCCAACAGTGGCCTAACCAATGTCCTGCACAGCCACATACTCAGTCCCACAACAGGGGAATGACTACAGTCTGACCATTTGGTATGCCCTCAACCCCATCGCGATAGTTACATTGTTGGGAGTTCTTTTTGATAGAGCTGTCAAGCCGCAGAGAAATAACCTGCTCAGTGTGCTTTCCGATAGGCGGAGATGGTGCTGTTGTGGAAATGGCACTGGATTACTAAGCCAGACCTGGCTAATGCTCTGGCAGCTGGTGGAAGTTAACAATAATCAATGAAATATCAAGATGTAAAATCTGGCGTCAGTAACAGTGACGTTGAAACCAATGTTGATTGTAAACACCAATTTGCTTCCCCAATGTACTTTCAAGAAGTGAATCTCCCTTGTTTTAATGGTCTGGGCTAAAAGTGATTGCAGACAGAACAACCATGTGAGAAACTCTTCAATGCTCTCCGAAGCAGCCAAACAAGACACTCAAATGTATCAATCTGCTCCGAGGTCTTTAAGGATAAACCCGGACAGAGCACCCAGCACCAGTCTCGGCATTGGAAAATGGAATTGGAAACACAGTCCTATCACCATGCAGAGATATCCTTCCTAACATTTGAGGGCTTGTGATAACATTTACAGAACTTTCCCACAGACTGCACAGAAACATCGTGAAAGGCAGAGGTCTTTAAACACATTGAGCCTTCTCCATTCTAGTTCATAGAGAAAATCACCTCAATGCAGTTTTCTCCACACAAGATTCATATCCGTCAGTACTTTTAAACATCGGGACATATAAAATAAAAATTAGTGTAGTCCCTTCGGCCCATTAATTTTGCTCCTCCATTCAATATACAAGCAGTTCTCCAATAATGTGTGCTTATTAAACACGATTTGACTATAACACGATTCATGAATTGTGCACCCTCCTTTATAAAGGGAGCTCCCATTCACTGTGACATCATTCAATTCCCGGCACCAGCTAAACAGTAGAACCCAACCTCAGGGTCCTCTGCCTGCAAAATGCACCCTCAATGTGTTCAGCTAAACCAGGGATGTAATCTGCTCTGCACATTTTGCAAATGAGCCTGAACTGGGAAACGTTAGCGTGGTTTGAGAAGATTTGTAGCTCAGGTTGAGATTATGGGTGTATGAACCTTCCAGCTCAGCGAGCAAATCTACATCCAGAACTGGGAATTGGAGTCGACATTAAGAAGGAACTTCCTTCAAACCAGGGAAAATATCTTGGGGAGAAATCTTGGGACGACAGAGTGGCTCAGTGGTTAGCATCATGGACCCGGGTGCACTTTCCACATTGGGTTAATTTATGCGTGGAGTTTGCCCATTCTCCCTGTGTCTGCATGGGTTTCCTCCAGGTGATCCAGTTTCCTCCCACAGTCCAAAGATGTGCTGGTCAGGTGAATTGGCTATTGTGTTAGGTTTGTTAGTCAGGGGTAAATATAGGTTGAGGAATGGGTCTGGGTGGTATGGACTTGTTTTGCTGAAGGGCATCTTTCCTTACTGTCGGGAATCTATTGTAACTGGAATCCCGCAGTAACGTCATGTGGTCAGTCCATTTGCGTGATTTCTGGTGAAGAACTTGGTGAAAGATAGAGAGCTGTAGTCAGTAACGGTTGTGTGGAAGTGTTACATTTACAGCAATAGACAATAGACAACAGACAATAGGTGCAGGAGTAGGCCGTTCTGCCCTTCGAGCCTGCACCACCATTCAATATGATCATGGCTGATCATTCCTAATCAGTATCCTCTTCCTGCCTTATCTCCATAACCCTTGATTCCACTATCGTTGAGAGCTCTATCCAACTCTTTCTGAAATGAATCCAGAGACTGGGCCTCCACTGCCCTCTGGGGCAGAGCATTCCACACAGCCACCACTCTCTGGGTGAAGAAGTTTCTACTCATCCCTGTCCTAAATGGTCTTCCCGTATTTTTAAGTTGTGTCCTCTGGTTCGGCACTTACCCATCAGCGGAAATATGTTTCCTGCTGCCAGAGTGTCCAATCTTTTCCTAATCTTATATGTCTCAATCAGATCCCCTCTCAGTCTTCTCAACTCAAGGGTATACAAGCCCAGTCGCTTCAGTCTTTCAGTGTAAGGTACTCCCGCTATTCCAGGAATTGACCTCGTGAACATACGCTGCACTCCCTCAATAGCCAGAATGTCTTTCCTCAAATTTGGAGACCAGACCTGCACACAGTACTCCAGGTGTGGTCTCTCAAGGGCCCTGTACACCTGCAGAAGCACCTCTTTGCTTCTATACGCAATTCCTCTTGTTATGAAGGCCAGCATGCTATTAGCCTTCTTCACTACTTGCTGGACTTGCATGCTTGCCTTCATTGACTGGTGTACAAGATCACCCAGATCTCTCTGTACTACCCCTTTACCTAAATTGATTACATTGAGGTAGTAATCTTCCTTCCTGTTCTTGCCAACAAAGTGGATAACCATACATTTATCCGCATTAAACTGCATCTGTCATGCATCTACCCACTCAACTAACTTGTCTAGGTCACCCTGTAATCTCCTGACATCCTCATCACATTTCACCCTGCCACCCAGCTTTGTATCATTAGCAAATTTGCTAATGTTATTGCTGAAACCATCTTCCAAAGCATTAACATATATTGTAAAAAGCTGAAGTCCCAGCACAGATCCCTGCGGTACCCTACTGGTCACTGCCTGCTATTCTGAAATGGAGCCATTTATCACTCCCCTTTGGTTCCTATCAGCCAACTAATTTCCAATTCAATCTAATACTTTGCACCCAATGCCATGCGCCCTAATTTTGCTCACTAACCTCCTGTGTGGGACTTTATCAAAAGCTTTATGAAAGTCTAGGTACACTACATCTACTGGATCCCCTCGTCCATCTTCAGAGTCACATCCTCAAAAAATTCAAGAAGATTAGTCAAACATGATTTCCCCTTCATAAATCCATGCTGACTCTGTCCTATCATGTTACTATGATCCAGATGTGCCGTAATTTCATCCTTTATAATAGACTCCAGCATCTTTCCCACCACTGAGGTTAGACTAACTGGTCTATAATTTCCTGCTTTCTCTCTCCCACCTTTCCTACAAAGTGCTATAACTTTAGCCACCCTGCAATCCTCAGGAACCGACCCCGAATCTATCGAACTCTGGAAAATAATCACCAACGTATCCTCGATTTCCCGAGCCACCTCCTTCAGTACTCTGGGACGTTGACCATCAGGCCCCGGAAACTTATCAACCTACAGACTTAACAGTCTCTCCAACACCAAATCCTGACAAAAATAAATTCCCTTAAGTTCAGGTCCTTCAGCCACTGTTACCTCAGGGAGATTGCTTGTGTCTTCCCCTGTGAACACAGATCTGAAGCACCCATTTAATTCGTCTGCCATTTCTTTGTTCCCCGTAATATATTCCCCTGTTTCTGTCTTCAAGGGCCCCAAGTTTAGTCTTAAACATTTTTTTGCCTTGCACATCCCTAAAAAGGCTTTTACTATCCTCCTTTATATTGTTGGCCAGTTTACCTTCGTACCTCATTTTTCCTCTGAGTATTTCCTTCTTAGTAATCCTCTGTTGCTCTTTAAAAGCTTCCCAGTCCTCAGTTTTCACACTTATGTTTTCTATGTTATACTTTTTCTCTTTTAACTTTATATGTTTCTTAACTTCCCTCGTCAACCACAGCCGCCCATGCCTCCTCCTGGGATCTTTCTTCCTTTTAGGAATCAACTGATCCTGCAACTTCTGCATTATACACTGAAATATCTGCCATTGTTCCTCCACGGTCATCCCTGCTAAGGTACTGCACCATTGAACGTTCGCCACCTCCTCCCTCATAGCTCCATAATTCCCTTTATTCAACAGAAGTACTGTCACTTACGACTGTACCCTCTCCCTCTCAAATTGCAAATTGAAGCTTAATGTATTATGGTCACTACTTCCCAATGGCTCCTTCACTTCGAGGTCTCTGACCAATTCTGGTTCCTTACACAATACCAGATCCAGAATTGCCTTCTCTCTGGTCGGGTCCAGCACCAGCTGCTCTAAGAATCCATCTCTGAGGCACTCCACAAAGTCTCTTTCTTGAGGTCCAATACCATCCTGATTCTCCCAGTCTACCTGCATGTTAACGTCTCAAATTACAGCACTATTACATTACAATATATGGTTTAATGATTTACATAGACTGTGCTGTTGTTTGTGTTAGGCTGACTAATTTTTATGTTTTGATTTTTCCTGACATTATTGGGTCTTCGCCCCTTACTCTGTTTTTCCCATAGCGCCTATTATTTATATTGCACCACTTTCTATAATAGTGTTCCACAGGAACACAGCAGCCGCGTTATCAGAGAACAACCTGTAATGATCTCTGATCCTCTATCTCCACACCATATTCCTGCTCTCTTCCCATCCCCTTCGTGTCTAACAATCATTATTTATATTCAGTGCCCTGTCTTCCACAGCCTATTCTGGGAGAGAATTCCCCAGGTTCACCAGTCTCTGAGTGCAGACACTTTTTCTCATCTCAATACAGAGTGGCCTGCTTGAATCTAATACTGTGGACCCTTGTTTTAGACATCCCAGACTGGGGAACCATCATCCCTGCTTCCATATTGTCTCCCCCATCACAGTTGTATATATTTCACTCATTTTCCTACAGCTGATGGAATACAGGTCCAGGCACCCCAAACTCTGATCCCACATCAAGCCTGTCATCCCAGAGATCAGTCTTCACTGCTCTCCCTCAATGTCAGATTTGTCCTTTATTAGGTAAGGACACTAAACCTGCACACAATTCTGCACAATGTTCGAGATGGGGTCTCACCAAGGGCCTGTACAGCTACAGTAAGACGCCCTTAGTCCTGTACTCAAGTCCCCCTGAAATGATGGTCAACGCACCAATTATCTTCTTAACTACTTTCACCATCCATAATCACACAATCACAGAAGCATATACGCTGTACTGTCAGAAAAGCAGTATGATCTACATTAGTCCCACTTTCTTCCATGAGATCTGTAACCATAAATGTTATGATACTTCAAGTACATTTTAATGATTGTGCGATTACCCATCACAACTCTCCTCTCAGGAAGTTTAATCCTGACTCCAATACCCTCTGCGTGAAAACAATCCTCATATCTTCTCTAAACCTCAACCCCTTGACTTTACAAGTGTGCTCTCTTGTTCTTGTCCCTTTGACTCAAAGGAGCAGCTGCTGTATAGCCACCCTGACCATGCCCCTCGTAATCTTACCCTTCTGAATCAAGTTCCCCTCAGCCTTCTCTGTTCCAGTGTAAACAACGCGATCTTATCCAGCCTCTCTCCATAGCTGATATGCTCCATCCCAGGGAATATCCTGGTGAATCTCATCTGCACCCCCTCCAGTGCAATCACATCCTTCCTGTAATGAGGTTCCCGGAACAGCTCACAGTATTCCATCTGTGGCCGAATCAAAGTTTTGTGTAACTGTTATAATCTATGCCTGAATGATTAAAGGCTATGCCGACAGTCGCATGTCACTTCTGAACTAACCTATAACTCTACCTAGTGACATTCAGGGATGTGTGGAGAAGCACCCTCTGAGTTTCCTAGTGTGCTGCAATTCATTGAGTATTCCCCTGTCTGGTTCCTTCTTCCAAAGTGCATCACCTCATAGTTATCAGGGTTTCATTCCATCTGCCATTGCTTTGCCCATCTGATCATTCCACCTGTATCATCCTGTAACATAAAACCTTTCTCCTCACTGATAACCACCCGGACAATCTCTGTGCTCTGGCAGGAGACAGAGAGTACTGGTAGAAAGCTGTTTGTGTGATTGTTGACCAGTCTCCCCTGCGTATCACAGGGACCACTGCTGTGTCCCTCATTATTTGTGGTATTTAGAAATGATGTAGATGTGAATGTCGGGGGGGCGGGGGGGGGGGGGGGGGGTAGGGGGCGGTGAGTTGGGGGATGATGAGAGTGTGTTACAGATGCTGGAATCTGTACTGAAACCAACACATGCTGGAGATTACAGTGACTCAGACATCATCCATGGAGAGAGAGCACAGAGCCTTTCATCGCCTATATTCTGATTCCCTTCACACAAAGCAAACTGAAGTTTTACCTTCCCCGTTTATGTATGTTTCTCCCAATACAATTTACTTTATTGTTGTAGGGCTAACTTACTGTATGAATTCTTTAAAAATCCTCCTGATATCCAACTATACCACATCCACTTTTTCTCCATTGTTTAGATCGACAAGGGACATTTCAAGCAATCGTTTTGTAAATGTTGCCTTCCCTTTCAAAAATCTAGCATCATTCTCTCGACGTTTGCTAGTGCCCAATATCACATTCTTTCTAATAAATTCCGACAGATTCCCCACTGTGAACAATGAGTTTAGTGGTCTGCAGTTCACCATTATCCCTCTTCTTCACTTTGTAAATCCTTAAAATGCATTTATAACCTTCCAAATTTAAAAAAAGTAAAAATGCAGTGATTCCCAATGCAATTATTATGTCTATTTCTGCTTTCTCTGAAAGTCTAGTATGAAGTACATTTGGTCTGTCAGACTTATAAATATCAATACTCAAAGACAGTTTTCAAATTGTACCTTGTCACTGATATGAATAATTTTAGTCTTCAATTACACAAGTCCAATTGTCACTTGGTAATCCCGGAAGATTTTCTGGACCTTCATCCGTGAAGACAGACATAAAGTAACTGGTTAGTTTCCCCCTGTTATTGTTTCTGTTCTCCACAATAAATTATCCTGTCCACACATTCACTCTTCCACATTTGACCTTGTTTTTATTTTCCTTTCAAATATTCAGAGGTTTTTCGTCAGTCTTTCTGTTTCTGGTTAGTTTATATTGCTGCTCTCTTTATAATTTACATATCAGTTTATCAGTCCTCTTTTGTTGCAGCCACAATTTTAATGAATCCACAATAGATGACCCATCTCTAACGAAACTTCCATCGAACTAATGTAATTCTTGACTTCTTTTGTTCACCATCATCGAGTCACCTTTCACTTTTGCGAATTATGCCTTGGAGGGATATATGTATATTGTAGACCTTTCCGTGTTTCTGTAAAATGCAGATATTTCCTGTCTTTCATTAAGTCACGTTCATGTACTTTTCAAATTCACTAAAGCCAAGTTTTTTTTCGTATCTTAATGGCTTGCACGACTCAGGTATATGCCCGTAATATAAGAGAAAAAAAACTGATTGTATTCAGCCGTCATGTAAAATTCAATATATTAAGATCACTATTCCCCAAAGCTCCTCTACAGCAAAGTCTTCGATTTGCTCTTCTGATCACACAACAGCAACTCCAAAATTGCCTGATCAACATCTCGATGCTCAATTTACTACTAAAGCAACCTATCTCAGACATGCTCATGAAATCCATTTTCCCAGCATTAACATTCACTTGGGTAAACACTGGTGAGATGTAACTTGAAGTTGTCCATTATTGCTCACAAACCAGTATTTCTAATTTCCTGTTTTCTAGCATACACAACCTTTGTATTGCAGCTTTCACTTTGATACATAACTCTCATGAATGTTTGCTTCTCCTTGCTGTTTCTAAGATGCACCTTACCAGATTCTGTGGAACCTGAGTGACGTGGGTTCTGGCGAGATAAATGGTAGATTCAGACAAGATGTTTGGCGAGGCATATCTCAACATGGTTATTATCTCACCACACATTCCCCGTTCTTCTCAAGCGTCATTCTGAGATTTTCTCCAGATCTCCCGATATGCTGGTGGAGTAGAGAAGGACAATGAACTTTTAGCAAAGCTCTGTATTCCCCAGACAGCTGAGACTGCTCTAACCTGGGTGGGAACGTTACAGCAGGGTGGTAAAGTGTTCCTGCTGCTGTACAGGGTCTTAGTGAGATCACATCTGGAGTAGTGCACACAGATTTAATCTCCTCACTGGGGAAAGGATGTTGGAATGAACTCAAAGATTGTTCCCCCAGCTGATTTCTGCAACGAAGGTGTAAATCATAAAATCCCTGCAGTATGGAAGAAGGCCATTTGACTCATCGACTCCACACTGACCCTCCGAAGACAATCCCATCTAATCCCACCACCCACCCCACCCAATCTTGTAACCTGGCATTTTCTATGATTGATGCACCTGGCCTCCACATCCCCGAACGTTATGGGTAATTTAGCTTGGACAATCCACCTTATCTGCACATCTTGGGACTGTGGGAGGAAACTGAATACTGAAATTGTACTAGGATCTCTGGTACAGTGAGGCAGCAGTGCTAACCTCTGAGCTACCCAGTGAAGGCAACACAACTTGCCTGCATAGTTCTGCCCTTGAAAAATTACATTTGAGCAGGGAGATTCCATAAGTCCCCAAACCTGTCATTAAGCAACAGGAGGTGGACATTGAGATCTTCAGCGGCTTGGTCAGGAACAGGAGCAGGACATTCAAGTCCACTGAGACTACAATGGAAGAATACCAAGAAGTGTAAATCAGGAACAGAATGAGCCCAATCAGACACTTATGCCTCTTACGCAGCAATTGGAGCAGATCTTTTACAGTCTTGTGCCCATTACACAGGAATTGCGAAAGGAAACATAGAGGTTATAGAAAGGGAAGGACTTCATATAACCAGCTTCACTGGGGAATGAAAAGTAGTGAGAAAACGTTTGGGATTGAATACACATTATTAGAATCCGTTATGAAGGTATAAATAACAGGAGATTTCCAAAGTCAAGCCACAATCCACTACAGTCAACATAGTTTTATGAAGGATAAATCATGTTTGAATGATTTGACGAACCTTCTTTAAATAAAACGTAACAAACAAGGTGGATAATGGGGATCCTATGATGTATTATAGCTGAACTTCCAGACATCAGTGCACAACGTGCATTGCAAAAGATTAATATGCAAGACAAGACCACATGGTGTTAGGAACAATTTACTTGCAAGAGGAGAGGATTAGCTAACCAGTAAAAGCCATGAAATGGAGCCGCTGGTTTTGGACTGAGTGGGACAAGGTCAAAAATCAAACGGCACCAGGTACCTTCTGAATCATTTCCCTCTCAACTTAACTCACTACCCTCTGGTTTGGACTCCTTCAGCCTTGGAAAATAACCTTGGCTGTTGCCCGCATCCGTGCCCCTCATGGCCTCTACAAGGTCAGAGCACTTCAAGCCTGAGAATGAAAGATGTTCATATTGAAGCATATAAGCCCGTGAGGAGAGTGTATTTGGGCGTAGCTAATGGATAAGAGAATAAAACTTAGCATTCTGTTTTAGAAAGCAACATATTCATTTTAACACAGGTACTATGAGGACATGAATTTATTGCTAAAAAATTATGCAGACACATATAAACATACCTTCAAGTTATAAATTACAAATCATTCCAAAATGGAGCAGATAACAGGGATGGAGTCATGCAATCAGGGGAATGTTCAACCAGACCTTATATATGGTGTTCGGGTCACATTATTGCATGTTTCAGATCAGGCAGGGAGAAAATATCACCTTTTGTAGAAGCAAACGGTCATTGCTCTATCTCTACTTGAACTTCTCTACTGCAACATATGCGAGCTGAAAAACGATCTTTAGCACTCTTTGAGGGTTCCTGTTGAGGATTCACTGGAATCTATCCACTGCCTGCACAAAAGGGAATTCAGCCAAATCCAACAGTTCCAGGAAGAAACCCCAGTGCTAGCAGTTTCTGTGAGGCAGAATCACTTCAGAGGCAGAATAACAATAGAACATTTTCAATTTTGCTTTGTCATGAAATCAACTGTTATTTGGACAAATTGTGTGTGTGTGTGTGTGTGTGTGTGTGTGTGTGTGTGTGTGTGTGTGTGTGTGTGTGTGTGTGTGTGTGTGTGTGTGTTTCTGTGTCTCAGATTTATAGAAAAATGAATGTTAATGTACATATTGTCAATGTCCAAACTGTATATCATTGATATATCCATTGTAATGCGAGTAACTTTGCTTTAGTTTTCGATTACTTATTTTTGAAAATTATAGAAACCTGTCTGACATGTCCCTAACATTGAACTTGACCCATTATGAGACGGATATCAGTTACGAAATTACACACTTAGTTACACTGATAATTTGTTGTGACATCTCGAGGAGTGGGACTATAAAAAGAAACAATGATCTCAAACCTCGGGTGGAACAGGAATAAGGAGAAATTCTCACAAGGCCATTGAGTGGGAATTTTCTACCCTATAGGTTTGTGGCACCTGTGTGTTTGCATTTATTCAAAGATGTTTTAGTTAAATAATTGACGGGAAAGTGACTCAAGGAAATTTAACTGCAGATAGGAACGTGGGACTGAGACTACAATCTGATCAGCCATAATCTTATTGCCTGAGAGGTCAGGGACCCAGTCCAGTTCCTCAGTCGTTCATTACCCCATTCCATTCAGCCCCTTAATCTGCTACACAGGAGCAGTTGGAGACCACTTACTCCTACTACCTGGTGCATAGAAACAGAGGAGACCATTCAGCCCCTGAATACAGATAGGATTGGAAAACGTTCTTGCGAAAAGAATGGGTGTTACTGTGAAACAGTTCCCCGGTTCCATTTATTTGTCATGTTGTAGACCTCGATTCACAGTGAGTACAGCCCCCATACTGTACCCAGATATTGGTCACAAAATCCTCTGCTTTCTTTGACTACAACATTCCTTCACAGGACTTGCAGAAAAATAACAACAATGAAACTTCCAATAACAGAATGCAAGAACTTAAGAAGTACGATAGGTCATTCAGCTCCTACAACCTGCCTTTCCTTTTAATAGCGTCATGGCTGATCTGCTCTAGATCCAACTCCCGCAGTGCCTGACGTGTCAAACATCCATCCATCCTTGTATTTCAAGTACCACAGTAATCTATCTCCTCCCTGAAATAGAGACGTGCCGACGGTCACTCCCCTCTGTAAGAAGGAAACACACCGCACACATAAACTGTG
Source organism: Chiloscyllium punctatum (assembly GCF_047496795.1). Taxonomy (NCBI): domain Eukaryota; kingdom Metazoa; phylum Chordata; class Chondrichthyes; order Orectolobiformes; family Hemiscylliidae; genus Chiloscyllium; species Chiloscyllium punctatum. The sequence goes on from NC_092765.1 coordinate 83,115,457, forward strand.
ACCTTCTGACATAAACGAAATATATGAACACCAGGAAAGAATGACTGGCTATGATAACAAGGGAGTATTTGACTGATGATGGTATCAAGGAACCTGAAAAAAAATGGAACTTTATGGAGATTAGGAGGAATCTCCCTATGGGTTGGAGAGTTTCAGCACAAAGAAGATAGCTGTGGTTCTTGGAAATCCACCACCTCAGTCCCGGGACAACTCTGCGGGAGTTCCACAGCACAAGCATTCTAAGTTTCTCCTGAATGTCTTTCACCCCATCATAAGTTCAGAGGTGGGGAAGGTCAATGAAGATCTCACAATGTTTAGAATAATGTGTCCTCCCTCAGCTACTGTAGCAGTCTGTATCCACGTGCAGCAAGACCCAGGCTGAATTCAGGCTTGTGCTGTTAAAATGTCGGTAACATTCATGTAACAGTACTGCTGGACACTGTGCATTACACAGTAAAGGGAAGAGCTCATTCAGCATCTCAAGCTCACTTCACAGGAATGTGAGGAGGTCATTCAGCCCATCAACACTATTAGATAAGAATAGCGATAGCCCATTCAATCCCTCCTGCCTATTACACAGGAAGAGAAGGAGCCCAGTCAAACACATTGAGCTGTTAGATAGGAACCAGTGATTGCCAATCAGGCCCTTGAGCTTCTCCTCTGACATCAGGGGGCGGCCATTCAGCCCCTCAATCCCCTTGTACAGAAATAGGAGGATGTTATCGACGCCCCTACATGACAAACCAATGCATCAGAGACTGCACGGATAGACGGCTCCATGCTGTTCCTCCTGGCCCCCTTGCTAATAGCACACAATTGACATATCAGCGTGGTTTGATGACGGTGAAGAGGCAAGACAAAATGTTTCATGTGAAGTCTCAAAGTAGCATCTTTCATCTCTGTGAAGGTATACTGGTGTTCTCTATGGAGGGCAGAAGCTATTGGGAATGGCTAACTCTTTCAGAAGTAAGGCATTGTAACTGCTGACAGATTTGTGAACAATGTGACGCTCAGTGCAGGGTCATGCACCAACTGAACATTGAGGTGGTGAGAGTTCAGTCAGAGCCTGAAGCTCTCTCTCAACCAACATGGTAGCTCCACAGAGCTACATAAACGTCCAAGAAGCACGTATCATGGGGAAAAATGAAAATTCTCATGCCACCAATGTTTTTAAATGGAAATAATGTGTGTTCATCCATGATCTTCAAGTTCCAATACAGTCAAATCTTATTCTCTCACCTTGCTAAAAATTAAGCATTCATTTCCTGCACACTCGCTTCATGTTAGCATCATCCCAGAGATTATTGTAATAAAATAGCTTTGCACTGCCCCTGTGACAAGGCGATCATTGATTTATAAAGGAGAGAAAGTCTGTCCACATTAGCCCAAATACTGCCTCAGCAACACTCCACAACTCCGACAAATGATTCATTTTGTAATGAAGGCTGCCATTTCATTTTCTGTCCTGATTAATGGATGCCCTGCAAGAATCCTGTTCATGGCTTTTGACCAAGGACATCCAGATCCTTTTTGCCAAAAGCACTTCCCAACCTCTCACCTTCTAATAATTACATGAAAAGGACTGTATGTGCTGTTCACATTCAAATCACTTCTTTGTGTTACAAGTAGCGGTATTCCAAGAACTGATGCATGTGATACCCAATCAGTCGTGGCCTTCAGTCCAAAGGAGGACCCGAGTCTCTGTGATTTCTCCATCATCCAATGCACAATCCATGTTGATATCTCCCACTTACCCAAGGACTGTAACTTTTTTCAATCACCTGTGTGCAACCGTGTCAACCTTCTCCTGAAAATTTAAATACACCGTTCCCACTAGTTCTCACGCATCGATGTGACAACCAATATCCTCCATAAACTCCAGTACCTCTTTCAAAGGTAGTGTTCCTGTTCGGAATCCACGTGGACGCTTCTCAATCATATCATTGTTCTCCAATGATCCAATGATTAATCACAAAAATTGCTCATAGTTATCTCACTGATGACATAAACTTATCCCCCACTTGGTTTTCTGTTTACACCCTCCGTCCTGTTGTAAATATGTGTGGTCGAAATAGCTGCTTTCCAGACTGCAGGATACTTTACAGTATCTCCAGAGCTTTGACCTCCCTCAGATAATTAAGGAAAAGGCAGGAAAGAAGGAGGCTATTGATCCTTCGTGTCTGCACTAGTTCTGAAAAGAGCTTTCCAGCAAGCTCAATTCTCCAACCCTATCTCTGGAGCCCTCTAAGTTCATCACTCATCTGGTCCAGCAGCTTATCAACCTTCAACTCAATAAGATTTTTCCAGTACTTCAACTTTATTAATTCTAAATTTCCTTAAGTTCCACGCTTTCGCAGTCTCCCTGTTCTCTAATATTTCCAAAAAAGATTTTCTGTTGCTTCTTCTGATTGGACAGAACCAATATGTTCACCTGACTGGACAGAGATGGCCTCTCTCACCTCGTTAATACGTGAGAGGATGGGACTCTGGCATAATGGATATGTTCCCCATTCCTGCCTGTCATTTTCCGGAATCAAAATGGTTGATGGACATTTTGAGTACAGTCCAGGGTGTGAGACTGCACAGCTCTAAAATCTCGTCATTGTTGAAATAAACTGGCTTCACTCTTTGCACTTGGAAAAGGTTTGTGGAAATCCCAGTAAGGACAGTGCAGTGCCCTGCTCCTCCCTCTGCAGACCCTGCAAACCCAGATGCACTATAAAATCTATCCCCATACATTCTTCAGAAGAGGAACACCAGGCCCTGTCGTCTCCCTGAATGTATGCAGCAGCTGACAACACAAATCCAAGAAAACCATCCAGAGAACCTCCAGCAACTTTCTACTGGCTGGAGCAAGTCAATATTTACAAATATGGCACACCCACTCAATGTTGAAAATGCCTACGTCTCCTCTGTTTCAATTGCTGGTTGATAAACTGTTACATTTCTGTGCAGTCCCTGAAATATGAATAGTTCTGCTCTCCATGGAAATAGTTGACAATAGAACTGCACACCGCTATTGATGTTGGAGACGCTGGGGAGGTGATCGTCTAGCGGTATTTTCTCTAAACTATAAATTCTGAGATTTCCACAAATGTTTCCCAATGGTTTACCTTTCCAAGGTAATGATCCAAACCCAGACATTAATCCCGCCACAGCAGATGACAGAATTTGAATTCAATAAAATATTTGGAATTAAGAATCGAATGAAATATTGATGGTTGTCAAAACTAAGAACATCTGGCTCACTAGTGTCTTTCAGGGAAGGAAATTTGCTATGTTCACTGCTCTGATCTACATGTGATTCCAGATCGTCAGCAGTGGAAGACTCTCAAAAGCTCTTTGTAATGGCCAAGTCTGATATTCAGTTATACACTACAAGGTCTCAAAGAAGTGAAACCAGACAGACATGAGCACTGCCAGTCTACAGCACGTAGAAGTGCAGTGGTTCAGAGTTGCAGTTCCCCAGCACTTTCTCAAATCAACTCGGAAAGAGAAATAAATGCGGGCCCTGCCAACAACACACAAGTCCCATTAATGAAGAAAAGAAGAAGACCACATCCAGGATGGAGAGATAGAGGGGACAGAACCCCCCTGAAACAGGGACTTGGATATTTATCTACATGGTCATGATACTCAGGAATATGGGAAAAGGTGAAAAATAAATGAAAATGACTTCCCAATTTATTTCCATAACAGCTGATCATCCACAGTCCCTTTGTTTATTTTTTTGATGTCTCTATTTCTCCATATGTTCAACACAATCCACCAACACATGTTACACGATTTCCCAGTTGCTTTCATGACTGATGCATGGTGAGTGGACTCAAAATGCTAACTCTGTTTTTCTCTCGACAGAGGCTGTCAAACCTACTCCGTTTCCCCAGCACTCTGTTTCCTTTTGTTTCAGAACCCCAGTATCTTTCTTTGTTTGATTTAACTTTTATTTTTGTTATTTTATGGGACATTAACCCATCGAGTCCACACTGACCCTCTGCAGAGCATTGCACCCAGACCCACCTAATACCCCATTCTTGCATTTCCCACGGCCTACCCTGTCACTGCTTCTCCCATAGCTAACGCACCTAGCTGCACATGATGGGTAATTAAGCATGGTCAATCTATTGAACCTGTGTGCACTGTGGGAGGAAACTGAATCTGACAGACGTGTATAAGAGCATGAGAGGTATGAGCCGAGAGAACAGACAGCAGCTGTTCCCTTTAGTCAAAGGGTCAAAAACAAGGCGGAGCACTTTTAAATGAAAGACATGAAGAGAGGATTTGTGGACTCTGTTTTGAACCAGACGATGGTTTGTGTCGAGAATGCATTGCCTGAGAGGGTGGATAAGAAAGGAAACCTCATAAACTTTATAAAGCACTTGCATCAGCATTGCATGGTACAGCCAGGATGGGCCTTGTCTTCAATACAAGATTTCATGTGGTGGCAGCCATGAAATATCCTGAAGCAGCAAACAATGAGACTTGTTGGTTTGTTGCATCGAACTGTGCTCAGTAAGTGGCGAGATTACAAATCAGCGTCATCCCATGGAGTATCAGTACTTACTCAACCTCGGACAGCCCAGACATCTCTGAAAGCATCTATGTTAATTCACAAGTTCAGTGCAAGAATCGGCCAACAACAGCATCAGCATTATTTCGGCTGTTTGACCCCATTATTCTAAGGACATCAATAACATAGAAACAGACTTTGCTTCATTATTACATAGACTTCTCGTGTAAGGTTGTTATTTCTCTGAAGAATAATAAATTCCTTCTCATATATTTGCATTGACAAAAAGTTCATTTTCCTACGAGCGACTTTTGTAACACTCCATCCAACAGCAGTAATCTTTACTCCCAGCTAAACCAGCACATAAAATGCACAGCTGGGACTCCCTCTCAACAGCCACTTGGATGGACCAAAACCAACTGGACTGGAACGACTCAATGGCAATTAATGCTGGTCTATCTCCATTAAAATTCCAAATGATCTAAAAACACAATTTGATTTTCTAATAATTATTAAACAATGAGGACATCTTATTGATCCAATGAGTTTGTCGCTGTCGTTGATGTTGTGTGATCTTTTTCCGTGAAACCATTTCGTGCATAAATTGGAAGGAGAAAAAAGCTCAGTTCACAGATACACGGTAACGCAGCATTTAAACGTAAAATGCCAGGGAATAGTAGGTTATAGATCTTCTGGAAACTGGAAATAATGTAGTTTGGTGTTTTCTGTCTGGCATAGATGTATTGGGCTGAAAAGCCTGTTTGCATGCTATATGAGTCTAATTGTTGGAAACAGTGAATGAAGTCTGACGATTTCTAAAGCTTGTGAGCATCAAATAGTGAGGAATACAATCTCCAAGGGCACACAGGATTTGAAGCTATATCATTCTCCCTTCATTATCAAATTGTTAAGAACCCCGTTTCTCTCTTTGTAACATTCCTGTTAGTGTTCCTGCAGCACAAGGACCCCTGGGGTTTATCACCATATTCTGAATAGAAATTAAACACATGCAACAGAATGCTGGCCTTGGTAATGAAACACACCTCACAAGAACAACTGAAAGGAATCTGCTGTACTAAAGTTATCCATTCGACCCAATCTGATATCGAAAGCAGTTTCAAGCGAGGCTTTCCGTTTCCCCTATACTCCTGACCTGTCTACAACATCATGAATGTTTCCTGAGTGCTTTTGAGTGCCATTTAAAAGTCACATATGGAAAGCTGTGCCCAATAATTTGAAGGCAAATGTCTTCATGTTCATGACAAGCAGGTCATATTTTTTTCAGTATCTAGAGACAACAGAAATGTAGAAACTAGCATCAGGAGTAAGGAATCAAAACAGCTCCATCATGCAATAAGATCGTGGATGATCTGTTTGTGACCTCGATCACACATTCCTCCTTTGCCCTTACAACGTTAGTGCATCGCTCTTAGTCAAGAATCTGCCTGCTTCTGCCTTAGGAATATTCAATGACTTATTTTCCATCGCTATCTGAGAACAGAATTCCACAAAGACACAACACTCTGAGAGGATTACACCAAATCACCATCTTCTTAACAGAGACATTCTTCAGTTTTATAAACCACCCAATCATGGGAATCTCCCACCAAGCTGAAACATTGTCTCAGAATTCAACTTGAAAGACTGCTTGGAATATTCTGGGGTTTAACAAGATCACATATTGTTTGCCTAAACCCCAGCAGATCCAGGGCCAGTAAGCTCAAGATTTCCGCTATAGATAAACGCTCCTCACAGGAGTCAGCTGAATGAATCTTATATGGATTGCATTTCATATCATTGTGGCCATCGCTCTCGCAGTGTGGTTATACCACTACATTGTAAACCTGTAGAAAATCGTCCCAACTTTTTAACGTATTCTGTATCAGAAAGTTTCAACATTTATCTTACCTCCCTAGAAGTTTGATGTACACGTAAAGTTTTTATTTTGTAATCCAAGGCCCGCTTCCTCTGTGCCTCAAGACAATCTCTCCACTCTGTTTCCATTCAACCCGCCAATATCTTTGAGCACAGACACATTTTACCTACTATGTTCCATACACCAATATTTGGCTGTTCACTTGACCCACTTTAATCTCTTTACAGACTCATATCCTCTTCATATATTCCTTCGCTGACAGTTTCAACAGGTTGAATTCTTCCCTAATACAGACAGAATATTTGACCAATGTGGTGATATTGCGAAGTAACTTAAAATGAAACATTTTTACTCCATGTCTAAACTATAAATTTGAGACAATGCTAAAGTGTTTTGCAGTCCCATTACTCAGTTCCATTACTCAAAACAAAGTCAGATAGTGTGGAATGTGTGTGGTTCGGATTGAGCAACCGCAAAAGTGAAAAACCATAGTTGGAGTAATGTACAGGCCTATGAATCGTAGTCATGAGCTGGAGCGCATGATACACCAGGAGACAGAAAAGATGTGCAGGAAAGGCAAAGTTACAGTGACTGGGGTGATTTCAATATGCAGTTGTACTGGGAAAAGCAGTGGTCGTGGTTTGCAAGGAAAGGAATTTGTGGAATGTCTACGAGATTGCTTTTTGGAGCAGCTTATGGTGCAGGCAACGAGGGAACGGGTAACATTCGACTTAGAGTTGTGAAGTGAGGCAGCCTTGATAAGGAAGCTTAAAGTGAAGGCAGTGATCATAATATGATTGAAACTACTCTTCAATTTGAGAAGGAGAAAGTAGAATTGTAGTTAATATTTCATCTGAATAAAGGCACCTACAAAGACATGAGGGATGAGCTGGGTAGAATTGACTGGGAGAGTAGTCTAGCAGGAAAGATAGTAGAATAGTAGTCGTGGAACTTTTTCGGAGCAATTTAGGAGTCACAGCAGAGATTCATCCCGAGGTAAAATATGCATTGTACAGGGTGGATGAGGCAACCATGGATGACTGGAGCAGTTATGGCTAGGGTAAAAGCAAAAGATCAAGCAGATATCATGGCAAATGGCAGTGGGAAACCAGAGGATTTGGAGGCTTGCAAAGAAGAACAGAGGGCAACAAAATAAGGAATAAGGAGGGAGAAGATTAAAAATGAGGGTAAGCTCTCAAGTGATACAAAGGATGACTGTTAGGGTTTCTTTAGATACATCAAGGGCAAAAAAGAGAAGCAGAAGTGGATATTGGGCCACTGGAAAATGACGCTGAAGAGATAGTCGTGTGGAACAAATATTAGATAAGACACTTAATAATTATTTCACGTCAGATTTCACGGTGGAAGACATGAATAATATCCCAAAAATTCAAGAGTGAGGAGGCTGAGCTGATTAGGACAAGCTGCTCGAAAAACTAAATGGATAAATAAGCTGGATGGTGACATCAATGGCGATCTTCCAGGAATCTCTAGAATCAGGAAAGGACCCAGAAGACGAGAAAATTGCGAACGTGACACCCCATTTTTAAATAGATATTTTTATTGAAAAAAGATAATTTTTGATATTTGTTTGCAAAATTACAAAAATAGTACAAACTAGTCGCTCAGGTGCCATGTGAGACCTATGAAGTATCTTCAATTGGATAGCCTGAGTTCTGTTACAATATAATAATAACCCCATTATAGAATTTAAAAACAAACTATTACTCTATTCTACAAACGATCAAAACATAAATTAGGATATCCTGCATTACTATCAATAAACAAAAGGAGAAAAGAAAATAAATAAGCAAATAAATAGCTAGGTACATATTCAACATAAATTTCTATCAGGTCATAACTGTACCCTTATTTATATGGGATTCCTCCTCCCGAACTAGCCAGAACCATCCCCACAGCTACGCAAAGACCTTGAACCATGTGGCTGCTAAATGTTTGTCAATGTAGTTCAAAAAGGGCTGCCATGTTCTATACAATAATTTAGTTTTTTGGTGCACCATATTCATAAGGAAGTCAAGGGGGATATATTCCATGTTTATGCTATGCCAATTGAAAGTCCTGGGGGACCTTCGGATACCCAATTCGATAAATTGATTTTTCCTCACACAAAAGGAAAGGTTGGTGAGTAATTTCGTCTCGTAAATATCAAAAGAGAGGAAAATTCGGGAGCCCAAAAATAGAGACACTGCGTCCAACCCAATCTCCATACCCAAAATCTTTGCCAAGGCATTCGCTACTGTGTCCCAATACTTGTGGATCTTATGGAATGTCTGCTGACAATGCCTGAGAGGACCAACTTTTATTTTACATATAGAACACATTGGAGATGCTTCTGCCTTGAACTTTGCAAGTCGCTCAGGTGCCATGTGAGCCCTATGAAGTATTTTCAATTGGATAGCCTGAGTTCTGTTCCAGACAGAGATCTGCCTGGCGTTGTCCCAGTTGTCTTCTCACATCTCTAAAGAGATTTCCATCCCCAATTCTTGACTCTAGGTTTGATATAACTGTTTTGCTTGGGAGGCCTCAATATCTTTCCAGATTGATTGTGGTTCAAAAGAGACCCAGTCAGCTATGTAAGATAATAGAGCGTTCAATTCGTACCTCCTGAAATTCGGAAAATCCAGCTCACCCCTTACTTGTGGAAGCTGCAGCTTTTCTAATTTATTAAGGGGCCGTCCATGACTCCAAATAAAGGAGCTGAGCCAACCATACAGCGTACGCAGCGCCTGTCTCGGCAGCATCAAGGGGAGCATTCTCATAGTGTATAAAAGGCGAGATAGGATATTCATGTTGACCAAAGCTATTCTACCTAGCCAGGATATCGGGAGATCTTCCCAGCGTTGAAGGTCCTATCTTATTTTCTCCAATAAATGAGTAGAATTGGCTTTATATAGCTGACCAAATGCCGGAGTATTAAAAATACCGAAGTAAAGAAAATCTCGTAGTTACCATTGAGAGTGGAAGTGGGATCCATCCGGAAAATTGGATATACTGGCAAGACCTACCAGCGGCAAGGCCTCCGATTTCATAAAATTGCTTTTATAACCTGAAAACATACCAAATACGTTAATCGCTTGAATTAAGTGGGGCACAGATGTCAATGGATCATTTAAGAAAAGGAGGACATCATCCACATAGAGAGTAATTTTGTGCTTATCCGATCCAACCTGTGGAGCCATTATATTAGGGTCGGCTCGTATAGCTTCCACCAGCAGTTCAATCACTAGCGTAAATAATAATTGTGAGAGAGGGCATTCCTAACGACAACCTCTGCCAACGCTAAAGCTATCCAAACTTAACCCATTGGTGATCACCGCTGTTTTGGGATCATTATATAATACTGTAACCCATTTAGTAAAGACCTCTCCAACACCAAACGATTCCAACTCATAAAAGAGATATGGCCATTCTAACCGATCGAATCCCTTCTCTGCATCTAGAGAGGCAACTAATCCCGGTATCGCTCCCTTCTGGCAGGCTTGTACCATGTTTAAGACTTCTAATGTTATTAGTTGATTTGCGACCCTTTATACACCCTGTCTGGTCCTCTTTTATAATGAATGATAAAACACTCTCCAGTCTTAATACCAACATTTTTGAGAATATTTTAAAATTCACATTCAAAAATGATGTAGTTCTATATGAAGAGCAGTCATCTGGGGCCCTTCCCTTCTTAAGAATGAGAGAAATATTTGCTTCTCTCAGAGATGACGGGAGGCAGCCCTGACTATGTGAATAATTATAGCTATTTATAAGTGGCCTGGCCAATTACCCAATACATTCTTCATAAAACTCAGCCTGGAATCCGTCTAGTCTGGACGCTTTGCCATTCTGGAGCTGCCTCACTGCCCCCTGTACATCTTGGGTTGCCAGGAGACATTCAAGGGCAACACCTTCTCCGAGGTAAGGCCCGGGAGAGCTAGATTCTATTTAAAAAGACTCTCTTTTCTTCATTCTATCCTCTCAGCCCTTTGACCTATCCAATTCGAAATAGAACTTTCTAAAGGCTGCATTGATCATTTTATGATCACATTTCGGGGCACCGGCACTCTTTTTAATAGACATAATGGCTTGGGGAGCCTGTTTCTTTCTGGCAAGTTATGCGAGATACCTGCCAGGCTTGTCACGGTAATTTAATAATCTCTGCTTCACAAATAATAGCTCCCTCTTTGCTGCTTGAGTAAGTGTGGTATTCAAAGTTGCTCTAAGAGCTGTGATCCGCTGTAGTTTAGTAATGGAGTGTCTATCCACAGACGGTATCTCACCCCCTTCAGGCGAGCCTCGAGCAGACACTGTTCTCCCTTTTGTCTTTTCCGGATCACAGAATATGAGATAATCATACCTCACACATATGCCTTAGCAGTCTCCCACATCACCGAAGAGTTACCGGCCGTGCCTGAGTTGATATCCCAGATGGTTTTAAATTCCTGCGAGAAGTATTTTATGAACTTACTATCCTTCAATAGGAAATGGTCCATACCCCAATGTCGGGAAGCTATCTCATTATCACTAGTCTTAACCTCCATATATACTGCGGCATGGTTGGAAATAGATATATCACCTACTTCACAAAACAATATTAAGTTCAAAAGGATCGAGGGGACAGAAACATATCGATTCTGGTATGGCACTTGTGTAGGTTAGAATAAAAAGTTCGAGCCTCCGAGGGAAGACACGTCGACACATCTACCATTGCCAACTCCCTACTCAGATCCGCCAACTGCCGAGATCTCAAAGATATGCCCGCAGAGCTCTTAGGTATTCTGTCCATTCCTGGGTCGATGATACAATTATAATCCTCCCCTATAATTGTGTGGTGCACCCCGAGAGCCATCATCTTGGAGAATGTTTCCATTACAAATTTAATAGTGTGCACTGGGGGGCAATAAAGGTTCAAAATCCCAGATTCCTTTCCATGTATTAGAGCATTAATATATACCGTCCAGAGTCATCTTTTATCTGGCTTAGCATTTGGAAGGGAAGATACTTCCGAATTAGAATGGCTACTCTCCTACTTTTTGAGCTGAAAGATGAAAATAACACCGGCCAAAACCACCCTATTGCAGCTTCGCATGCTCCTCAGCAAGTAGATGTGCCTCCTGTAGAAGGGCTACATCCGCCCTTTCTTTTTTAAGACTTGAGAATATCTTTTTCCTTTTGATTGCTGATGGCCTCCCTTGACATTCCAGATGCACCATTAAACGAATGACTAGCCATGATAGTCCAAGCAAGCCCGTGATCCCGCACGAGGGAGAACCCCACCCAAAAGACATTGAATAAAAACCAAAAATGATTCACAGATAAAAGAAATCCTGTAAACGGCTAAATCAAAACAACTAAGAACTATTCCTAAAAACAAATAACATAAAACATACTTAAAAGGTGACTTTCCCCCTTGTTCACATTAGGCACTACTACCTTCCAATAATTCCACCATACCATCTCCCAGCCAGAGACATGCCCTCGGCCCAGGCATTACAAATTAGAATAAATAAATTCCAATATCTTATAAGACAGAAGCTAAAGGTGTGACCCACACACTCATCCCCCCCCACACACACCATTAACTACATACACTTAGCAAAACAACACAAGATGAAAATACATAAAATTACAAAATTACAATCCCAGCAAGTAATAAGCGACCAAATAAAAAAAAAATACACTCAGAAACATCCCCACACCTCACGAGCTATAGATAAGAGACCATAGAAAGAATAAGGAATGATCCACACCCCCGCCTCCCCCCCCCCCCCCCCCCCCCACCAAGGAAAGATGGAGAAGAGAAAGAGGAAGAAAGCAGGAGGAAAAAACAAAAGGAGGGCAACATAAAGATATTATCCATACGGTTCAGGTCCCACAGTCTATTTGAAAGCATCCAATAATTATTTTACTTTTTCTGGTGATCCTAAGTTATGCACAGATCCTCCATGACTGCAGCATAGCTTTGCCGGATATCGCACAGATTATTGATAATTTAAATCCCTCAGACGCTTCTTCGCCTCATCAAATGCCTTCCTCTTGCGGACCACAGACGGAGAAAAGGCCTGGAACAGTATTGCTCTGGAGCTTTTGTGTATCATGGCATGGGGACCCTTCCCCAAGTCTATGGAGGCCTCCAGCAGCATTTGTTTTTCCCTGTAATGTTGTAGTTGAACTAGGACTGGGCAGGGACGATGGACCGACCTGGGTCTACGCACGGCAACCTAGTGTGCCCGTTCAGCCCACACCTGGACGAGCTCTGACTGCAGTTCCAGCTGCTGTGGAAGCCATTGCTCCAGGAAATCAACACGCGGGCCTTCCTCCTCCTGTTCAGGAAGGACAAGCAACTGAATACTTTTCTGACGACCTGAATTTTCGAGGTCGTCAATATGTTCCCCTAAGGTCGGGACTCGATGTTCCAGAGCCCGGACCTGACCCATGGATAACACAGCAGTGGTCTTGGAGGCCACGGCCTGTCACTCCGCCCTTCCCGACACGCTGCCCGAGTTTCTCGATCTCTCCGTCATGTCTCTGCAGCATGACCGAGACTGACTCCCACTTGGACTGGGTCTCTTCAATGGACGCATCAATTTTCTCTTGGAGTTTAGCAAGCTCAAAGATCAGGCTCGCCCCTGCATGTGAGTCCCCCAGATCGGCCGCAGACGTCTGTCTTGCTGTGGCATGGGGGCAGGGATCCCTCCCTGTTGTGAACTGCGAGAGCCTTTACCTTTGGTCCTTTTAAAAAGCGTCAAACCGATAAAGTTTGATGCAGAATGGCCAAGGCTGCTGGGTAAAAACTATTTTAAACAATTTAACAGGTGAGGTGAGGGTGAGTCCACTATTTTGCCTGAGTCTTAGGCAGAGCCCTGCAGACTCAGACTTACTGGGGTCGCCGCCATCGTGGATTTCCCAGACACCCTGTTTAAAAGGGGAATAAGGCAAAAGACAGAAAATTACAAACTGATCAGCCTAACCTTGATCGTGGGTAAGTTCCTGGAATCCATTGTGAAGGATGAGATTTCTGAATATTTGCCAGTGCCTGGTAAAGTAGGACGAAGTTAGTATGGTTTCCATCAAGGGGAGGTCATGCTAGTGAATTGTTTGAGGATGTAACAAGCAGGTTAGACCAAGGAGAGCCAATGGATACAATCTATCTGGATTCAAGAAGGACTTTGACAAGGTGCCTCACAGGAGGCTGCTGAGTAAGATAATAGCCCATGATGTCAGAGACAACATACTAGTGTGTACAGAAGCTTGGCTGTTTGGCAGAAAGTAGAGAGTGGGAATAAAAAGATCCTTTTCAGGATAGCAGCGGAAGACAACTGGTGTTCTGCAAGGGAACCACAGTTTTTACGTTGTACATTAATGATCGAGATGAAGGAACTGAGGGCACCCCGGCGAGGTTTGTAGATGATGCAAAGGTAGGTAGAGGGACAGGTATCATTGAGATAGCAGAAGGCTGCAGAAGAATTTAGACAGGTTAAGAGAGTGGACAAAGAAGTGGCAGATGGAGAACAGCTTGGGAAAGTACGAGGTCGAAGAGAGGTATGGACTATTTTATAACTGGGTAGAAATTTCAGAAGGCTGAAGCACAAAGCCTACGAGTTCCAGTACAGGATTGCATTACGGTAAACGTGCAAATTGAATCAGTAGTTAGGGAGGTGTTGCATCTGCTGCTGAGTGTCTTTGAAATCTTATATTCAGCAAAAGAAATGAGTAAACTCTTAATAACAATAATATTTATTTATTGAACACAATTAATATTAGAACAATGAATCGTATTATAACATAATGAAAAACACTACAAGCTATCTTACGGTTTAACTTAACTTTGGATGATCACATACCACCCCACGAGAAGTTGACCGGATTCCACGTGGTGAAGTCTTCTTGCTCGTCTGAGGGTCTTGCAGGTGTGTTCTCTTTCAGTGGTTATTCTCTAGTTACCGCTCCCTGAGGGGTTTTACAGTGATTCTTATCCTTCCACGTCCTTACGTCTTTTTGGGAGGGTGTGGAGGATCTGCCAATGCAATGATCAGGTTCATTTATCCTGATCAATCAGTCCCAACCTGGGGTTGTCACATTGATGGCCCAAGGGCGAATTTCCATTGTCCAATTCAGGTCCAACTTCAGGTTGGTATTACAGGGTCTGTAGCTGTCAGGTTTGTTCGCAAACCATCTGTGGGTCGCTGCAGCCTGTCTGGATTCTGCCGCATGTGGATTAACACAGAGACTTTAGTCAAGGCTGGGATCCATTTCCAAGCATACTTTAATTATAGTTCTTTTCTGTAACTCCATGTTAAATTTATTATTACCCAAATTAAGATTATTATTTCATGTGGTCCATCTGGTCAGAAAGGCAAATACAGAGATGGCACTTATTTTGAGAGGACTTGAATATTAAAGCAGCAATGGATTTCTGAGGCTGAATAAGACTCAGGTTAGACCACACTTGGAGTATTGTGTACCCTTTTGGAGTATTGTGTACCGCCCCAGAGCGTGTTCAGAGGCGATTCATAAGAATGGTCCTAGGAATGAAAATCATATCATTTGATGTCTCTGGGTCTATACTCGCTAGAGTTTATAAGGATGAAGGTGGATCTAATTGAACCATACAGAATATTGGTTGCCTGGTGAAAGTAGATGTTGGTGAGATGCTTCCACTGTTTGGAGAGAAAGTACTCATGGACATAACCTGAGAGTCAAGAGAAGATCTTTTAGAACGGAGTTAAGAGGAAATGTTTTCAGCCTGAGAGTGGTGAGTCTATGGTAAGGATGGCAGTTTGCTTTCCAAAATGAAATTAGTGAACGAGGTGAGTTTTACTTGGCAATCGATTCATACCTACCATCAGTCCCTTAAATCCAGATTTGAAGTCAAGCTCCGCCACTTGCTGTGGCAGGATTTGAACTAAGGTCACTCGAATATTATCTGAGCTTATCACATAAGAATTCAGCCATAACACCACGAAGCCACTGACTTGCCCAATCCTCCACAGTGTGACTAACTTGCGCAGTGTGACATGCTCTGTAATTTGCCTTCAAGTTATCCTGGACTTCCTTATCAAGATATGGATGATTTTTCCGCGTTATGCAATTCCTCCTCGGTCTTTAGTATCTCCCTAATTTTTTTGCCAAATTTCTTCAGCTGTCCTACCTTTGAATGTTCTTTTCTCCCCCCAGTCCACCACAGCCAAATTCATCCTTAGGCCAGTACAATTATAATTGCCTAACACTAAAACTCTCATGTATGACTAAGTCTTCACTCTTTCAATCTGAATGTGAAACTCCAGCATGTTGTGGTTACTCCTTCCAAGGCAAAGCTCATCCACCAATCGTTCCTTGTTACATAATATCAAATCGAAATTCGCCCATTCTCTGGTTGGTTCCATGACATCCTACTCTCAGAAATAATCTCTCATACATTCCATGAATCTTTATGGAATAAAGGATAGCCTCGTCAAGTTGATCAATCGAGTCAATTGGCATGTTCAAACCATCCATAGTTACTGTTGTGCCCTTGTTAAAAGCCCTCACTATTTTCTACTTCAGAAGTACTTTGGGGGTCAGTGGTTGAAAATTACTCTTCCCAAGAGGTTTCTTCTCTTGCCTTTTATTTGCAGTGAGACAGATTTCGAATATGTTTTGGCACAAAATACTTTGAAAAGGTCTGAGTTCCCACTCGCACGAACAAATGTTTATTTTCTTTACACGAACCACATTTCACAGTAAATATCAAGGATTTAAGAGGGATAAAAGTGATCATGAGATATCTTTACCAAACAGGGTTGAGGAAAATCACAAAAGCTTTTATTCATATATAATGTGCTAAAGGGTAACTAGAGAAATGTTTGGCCCACACAGGAACAAAGGACGAAAGTTATGCGTGTAGTCAGAGAAAATGGGTTAGATTCTTAACGAGTGCTTTGCATCGGTATTCACCAAGGTGGGGGACATGACGCTTTTGAGGTTCGGGATAGATCTGTGAGTACTCTGGGTCAATTCGACATAAAGAGGGAGGAAGTGTTGCATATTCTAAAAGGTTGACAACCCCTCAGGTCCGGATGGGATCTACCACACGTTTCTGAGGTATGTGAGTAAGGAAATAACTGGGGCTTCAACATATATCTTTGCAGGATCCTCGCACATGGGGTATGTCCCAAAGGACTGAAGAGTTGCTAATGTTGTCCCCTTGTTTAAGAAGGATAGCGGGGATAATCCAGGTACTTGTAGACAGGCAAGCCTGACATCAGTGGTGGGGAAGGTACTGGAGAATATACTGATGGACTTGTGTAAGGCGTTTTATAAGATTCTACATGGTAGGATGATGGAAAAGGTGACGTCGTATGGGTTTCAGGGTGTTTTATCCAGATGGATAGAGAACTAGCTGTGCAACAGGAGACAGAGAGTCGTAGTGGAAGGGGATTGCTCAAAATGGAGACCTATGACCAGTGGTGTGCAACAGTGATCTGTGCTGGGACCATTGTTGTTTGTGATATATATCAATGATTTGGAAGAAAGTATCAATAGCCTGATTCGCAAGCTTGCAATGGCACCAAGATTGGTGGAGTAGCATCTAGTGAAGGGGACTGTCAGCAGAATATAGATAGATTGGAGAGATGGGTACAGAAATGGCAGACGGAGTTCAATTTGTGCAAATGCGTGGCAATGCATTTTGGAAGATTCAATTCAAGAGTGAACAATACAGTAAATGGAAAAGTTATGGGGAAAATTGATGTACAGTAAGATCTGGGTGTTCAGGTCCATTATTTCCTGAAGGTGGCAATGCAGGTCAGTAAAGTGGCCAAGAAGGCATACGACATGTCTTCCTTCATTGGATCAGGTGTTGAGTACAAGCGCTATCAGGTCATGTGACAGTTCATTGGACTTTGGTTTGGCCGAATTTGGAATGCTGCATATAGTTCTGGTCACCACATTACCAAAAGGATGTGGATGCTTTGAATAGAGTGCGGAGTAGGTTCACCAGGATGTTGCCTGGTATGGGGTGCTGGTTATGAAGAAAGACTGAGTAGATTAGGAAGAGGGGGGACCCGATTGAGAACTACATAATCAAGAGAGATATAGACAAGGTGGAAAGCAAGAAGCTTTTTCCCCAGATTGTGGAACTCAATTACTAGGGGGCATGAATTCAAAGTGAGAGGGGAAAGGTTTAGGACAGATATATGTGGGAGGTTCTTTACACATAAGGTGGTGGCAGCCTGGAACGTGTTACCAGCCGAGGTGGTAGGGGCAGGAATAATAACGGCACCTAAGATATATCTGATAGATACATGAATGGGCAGGGAGTAGAGGGATACAGACGCTTAGAAAATAGGTGGCAGGTTAGGAAAATAGGAGGATCTGTTCCTGTGTTGGAATTTGTTTGCTCTTTCTCACTCATTCTAAAAAAGACACGTTTTCAACTTATTGTATGCTACATTTTAATAATATAAACTATTTATTTGACAGTGCATGTCAAATTATTGTCATTTCTAAATTACACTCAGAGAGACAAAAAGATGTACAGCATGGAAACAGACCCTTCGGTCCAACTCGTCCATGCTGACCAGATATCCCAACCCAATCTAATCCCACCTGCCAGAACTCAGCCCAGGTCCCTTTAAACCCTTTCGATCCATATACCCATCCAGACAACATCAGAATGTTGCAATTGTACAACCCTCCACCACTTCCTCTGGCAGCTCATTTCATACACAAACTACCCACTGTGTGAAAATGTTGCCCCTTACATCTTTTTATACTTTTCCTTCCCAACCTATGCCCTCTAGTACTGGACTCCCCCACACCAGGGAAGAAAACCTTGTCTATTTCCACATTGATGCCCTTTATGATTTTATAAACCTCTATAAGTTCACCCCTCAGTCTCCAACGTTCCAGGGAAAATAGCCCTAGCCCATTCAAACCCTAGCTATAGCTTAAACCCTCCAACCTTGGCAACATCCTTGTAAATCTTCTCAGAACCCTTTCAAGTTTCACAACATCCTACCGATAGGAAGGAGTACGGACTTGCACACAATATTACAAAAGTGGCCAAACGAATGTCATGTACAGCTGCAACACAACCTTTCAACTCCTGTACTCAATACTCTGACCAATTAAGCAAAGCATACCAAATGCCTTTTTCACTAACCTGCTTCCCTGTGACTTCACTTTCAAGGAACAATGAACCTCCACTCCAAGGTCTCATTGTTCAGCAACACTCCGTTGGACCTCACCATTAAGAGTATTAGTGCTGCTAAGATTTGCTTTTCCAAAATGCAGCATCTCACATTTATCTAAATTAAACTCCATCTGCCACTCCTTATCTGATTGGCCCATCTGATCAAGTTCCTCTTGTAATCTGAGGTAACCTTCTTCGCTGTCCACTATACCTCCAATTTTGGTGTCATCAGCAAATTTACTAAGAAAAACTCTTATACTCACATGCAAATCATTTAAATAAATGACGAAAAGTAGTGGACCAATTCCGACCCTTGTGACACTACACTGGTCACATGCCTCCAATCTGAAAAACAACCCGCCACCGTCACCCTCTGTCTTCTACCTTTAGCCAGTTCTGTATCCAAATGGCTACTTCTCCCTGTATTCTGTGATACAGTCTCCCATGGGGAACCTTATCGAATGCTTTACTGAAGTCCATATGGATCATCAATCCTGTTTGTTACTTCTGCAAAAAACTCAATCAAGTTAGTGAGACATGATTTCCCATGCAAAAAGCCATATTGACTCTCCCTAATCAGGTCTTGCCTTTCCAAATACATATACACCCTGTCCATCAGTATTCCCTCCAACAATTTGCCCTCCAATGACATCAGGCTCACTGGTGTATAGTTTCCTGGCTTGTCCTTACCACATTTCTTAAATAGTGGCATCAAGTTCGCCAACCTCCAGTCGCTGGCACCTCATCTGTGACTATCAATGGTACACGTGTCTCAGTAAGAGGCCCAGCAATCAATTCTCTAGCTTCCCACAGAGTTCTAGGTTGCACCTGATTGGTCAGCTCCCGTGGATTCATCCACTTTTATGCGTTTCAAGATATCCAGCACTGACTCCTCTGTAATATGGGCATTTTCAAGATGTCACCATCTAATTCTCTGTATACCTACATCTTCCATGTCTCCTCCGGAGTAAACACTGATACAAAATACTCGTTTAGTATTTCCCACATCTCCTGCCGCTCCACACAAAGGCTGCCTTGCTGATCTTTCAGGGCTCTATTCTCTCCCTATTTAGCCTTTTGTCCTCAATGTATTTGTAAAATCCTTTTGGAGTCTCCTTAACTCCATTAGTCAAAGCTATCTCATGTCCCCTTTTTAATTTGCTCAGCAAACCTATATCCAAAATCTCAACCTGAGCTACAAATCTTCTCAAAACTTGTGATATCCTACGGTATACCCAATCGGACCCAGGGGATTTACCTATTCTTATGTTTGTACTTCAATCAGTCTGAACGTCTCTTCAACATTTCGACACCCTGTCCAACCAACTGATTGACTGCTTTCCATTTCAGTGCAATACACAGTGCTGCCTTCCTGAGCCAGTACTGTTCCCAATGTCCTGTGAATCACAGAATGAAAAGAAAAGGAATGCACCAATGCCTTCCTGATGAAGGGCTTTTGCCTGAAACGTCGATTCTCCTGCCCCTCGGATACTGCCTGATGTGCTGTACTTTTCCAGCACCACACTTTTCGACTCTGATCTCCATGAAATGCAGTCCTCAGTTTCTCCATTACTGAGGGCTGTCCCCTCTGCACACTGAGGGGGGAATTAACCATTAGAACTTCATTGTATGTGGAGCTGACTGCTCAGTTCTGGAAAGTTGCACTTGATGAATACATTTTTTAAAAACGAAATTATAATTCAACAAATATTCATTCAGCTCCAAAGTTACAATTTTGGTTCATGATTTGTCCAGCCTGATAAGAAATAGTGAATTCCTGAATAACTCAGAGGTACAGAGTATTCCAAGTGTTATATTCCAGCTTATGTTAATGCTGGGAATATGATCAGACAGACTGATGTGATGAGGGGAATGAGTTGACATGTGGAGGTGAGACATTTTTGCAATCACAAAGACATGTTTGAGGGCGGTCAGGGTTAGCAACTCAATATTCTGTTACACTGTAAAATATGGGCAGGAGAGGAGAGAGTGTTGAAGAGGGGGTTGTCTCGCATTATTAATTAAGGAGTCAGTTTCAGCTGTAAGGACAAATGAATTTCTTGGAAGTGTCTTCAAAGAAGGCTTTGTCATTCCGGATTAGGATCAAAACGATGACAGAACACACTGCTCGGGATATTATATAGAGGCCCCAAAAATATGAAAATACAGGAGCAGATATATAACCAATTCACTGAGGTGTGTAAGAAAGCAATGCCAGAGATGTTACAGAGCTAGCAAAGCAATGCCGGGGATGCCACAGAGATAGGAAAGCAACGCTGGAGACATTACAGACATAGAATAGCAAGGCTGGAGATGTTACAGAGATAGGAATGCAAGGTTGGAGATGTCACAGAGACAGGAAAGCAAGGCTGGAGATGTTACAGCGGTAGGAAAGCAAAGCTGGAGATGTTGCAGCGAAAGAAAAACAAGGTGGAGATGGTACAGAGATGGAAAAGCAACGCTACAGATGACCGAGAGATAGCATGGCCTCTGCATGCTAGAACAGGTTAGTGTGATATATTTAAATTCATTCACAGGATATGGGGACATGTGTAGTAGCTGGAGAGATAGGGAGGGATGTAGGGGCTGGAGGAATTAACAGTGATATATGGGGCTGGAGTATGATATAAAGATTGTGGAGATATGGAGTGTTAGTGAGATACAGATGGATGTAGCGGCTGGAGGAGATCACAGGGAAAGGTACAGACATACACGCAGATAGTTTAAAAACAGAATTGTGCAATGTCGTAATAGATAAAATATTGCAGAAATCTTTGGAATACACAAGACATTGGGAGGGACTGAAGGAGTGAGACCCTCGAGTGTCCAATCACAAGAGAAATAGAGTCTTGTCATACAGCACAGGACAGGCCCTTCGGTTGGCAGCGACAAAAATAAAAAGCCCTGCAGACCCTGGAAACCCCTCCTTCTTAACGTCTGGGGGTGAGCACAAGATTTGGGAGAGGTGTCCGACAGACTGCTCAAGCAACAAAGTAACATAACAACCTCATGGTGTCAGATCAAACACTGACACGGCGACCTCCTGCTGACTCCCCTCCCTCAGCCTCACAGTATCAGATCAAACACTGACACGGCGACCTCCTGCTGACTCCCCTCCCTCAGCCTCACAGTATCAGATCAAACACTGACACGGCGACCTCCTGCTGACTCCCCTCCCTCAGCCTCACAGTATCAGATCAAACACTGACAAGGAAACCTCCTGCTGACTCCCTTTTCTCAGATGATGGATCAGTGTCCTCCACATTGAACACCTTGGAGGAGGCTATGAGAGAGTGACAGAGCTGGAGAATGTATATTGTGTGGACCATTTCAAAACCACTACCAAGAGCGGCTAAGCAGCAGCATTGCTGATCGACATGGTCGGGTCCAAAAGGACATGGTTGTGAGAGTGAGTCTGCACCGAGACAGGGAGAACGACTGAGAGGGAGAAACATACTTGACCTCATCTTGACCAATCTACTGACTGCAGACACATTGATCGATGACAATATTGGGAACAGTGACTACTGCACACAGTTTTCCTGGAGACAAAGGAGTGTGATGCGGTGCAGTGTGGTGTGGGCCAGGGATAAACCCTTGTTCAATGGAAATACAGGAGGGCCTGCCAAGAGCAGCACCAACAATTTAGACCTAATCTCTGCAATCCTGTCACATGCAATCAGGGTGAATTGTGTGGTCAATCAAACAACTCATTGGAGGAGGAAGAGGATTCTCAAATATCACCTTCTTCGGTGATGGAAGGGCCAGCACAACAATAGAAAAGATAAGACTGAAACATTCATAACATTTTTCAGACAGTGGTAATGATGGGATGACCTATTTTAGTCTCCTCCGGATAGTAATCTTCAGCTAAATCGATTCACTGTGTGAGGTATCTACAAACGGTTGAATGGATCGGATAATGCAAAGTCTTTGGTCCTGATACCATTGCATTCAAGCTGTTTCTGCAGGGATACAAGTCTGGCACCTGCCTGACAACGTGGGAAACTATCAGGATGTGTCCTGTACACACACAGACAAAACATCAGACAATCAATGGCTGCCCCATTGCTCTAATCCCTATCATTAATAAAGTGATGCCATCCACAATGGGATCAAGTAGCACTTCCTCAGCACCAACCTGCTCACGGAAATTCAGTTTGAGCTCTGCCAGGGCCACTCATCCCTTGGGCACATTGAAGCCTTGGTTTAACGATGTACAACAAGAAAACACACAGCTGAAATCTAGAGGTGAGGCAACAGTGACTGTACATAACATCATCATAACTGCATTTGACCAAGTGTCGTATCCAGGATTAACGGCAAAACTGGAGCAAATAGGAATTGTTCGCACTGGCTGAAGTTATACCTGGTACAAAGGAAGGTGGCTGGGGTTCGTGCAGAGCAGTTATCTCAGCTCCAGGACAGCTCCGCAGCAGTTCCCCAGGGGAGGGGTTTCTGGGTGAGCCTGTACACCAGAAATGGGAAGGTAAGGCACCATACTCCTACAGGATAATAGGGCTGCTCTCTTGTTAGTCAGAGACAACTGGGGGTAGTTTAACTGGACAATCATCATGCCTCAAGCAAGGGAAATGGTGGTTAGGACAGCCATTTACAGTCACCTCAGTCAGTGCAGAATTGAACCCACACTGTTGGCATTAATCTGCATTACAAACTAACCATCCGACTAATTGAGCTAACCAAGTCCTCACTCAGCTCCTTGGGCAAGATACTGTAACATTATTCCATTCAGATATGTTGTGAGACACCTCAGGAGCAGGTGAAACTAGAAGCAAGCTTCCTAGCTCAGCGCGAGGGACAGCATCAGTGAGCTATAAGAGTACTCTCTGCCCGAGGCCCAATCATTTTTAGTTGCTTCGTAAATGAGTATAAAATCACAACTGGGGATGTTTGCCAATGATTGAACAGGATTCAACACCATTTGTGATTTACTCAGATGATGAAGCAGTCCTTGTCGAAATGCAACAAGGACCTGAAAATATGCAGGTGTGTGTTTAACAGCGACAAGTACCATTTCCAATACACACATGCCAGACAACGATTACCTCAAACAATAGAAAATTGAATCTTATTTTCTAATGTTCAATGCCATCACCAAAACTGAACACCCATCTAGCAATATCCAGGGGATTACCATTAACCATTTAATTTCATTACCTATTCCCGTGAAGGGCTCATGCTAAAACGTTCACTCTCCTGCACCTCAGATACTTTTCCAGAGCCACATTTTGTCACATATAAATTCATTGGCTACAAGAATAAGTCAGGGGCTAGAAACCCTGCAGGAATAACTCACCTCCAAATGTCTGATATCCTGACCCCCATCTATAAAACATATGTTGAATGAGTGTGTGATTAAATACCTACATTTGCCTGTGAGTGCAGCTTCACCCCTTCACCCACTGACAGTCAGTAGCAGCAATGTCTGCCATTTACACGGTCCTTTGCAGAAATTTACCAAGGCTCCTTACAACGTACCTCTGAACCCCCAATCATCAAGAAGTACAAGGGAAGCCGATACATGGGATCCCGCCATGTTCACGTTCTGTTCCAAGCCATCTATCATCCTGATTGGGAAGTGTGTGGCTGTTCCTTTACTGTCACTGCTTCAAATTCCACCCTAATGGTATTGTAAGCCTACCTATAGCACGTGGACTGCAATGGGTCAATGCGGCAGCTCTCCCCCACCTTCTCAAGGGCAACAAGGGACGGTCAATAAATACCGTCCCAATCACATTTCATGAATACATTAACATGAAAAATACTGTCCAGACCTGCCCAATGCTGGATACTGTGCTTTGGATTTTGGGAGCTTAGGCTGGTTGGGTCCAGGCAGTAACCTGTTTGTTGTGAACATCTGAAGGGATAATCTGTCTTTCTCTCAGAGGCATGGCCTACATACCGAGCATCACATAGATATTGACATTCACACCCCAAATTACTGAGCTCTGAGATTGACATAAGCAATTCAAAATGTACTCATATCTGCCTAAGATGTTTAAACACACAGTTATATAGTTGCCACAAAAATGACTATGAGTGAGTATTAGCAGGGAGAAAGTGAGGACTGCAGTTGCTGGAGATCAGAGTCAAAATGTGTGGTTCTAGAAAAGCACAGCCGTTAAGGCAGAATCTGAGGAGTAGGAGAGTCGACTATTACTTCACAATATTAATAATTGTATATTTTCAAAGTCCTTAAACTTAATAATAATGTGGTCTTGGGTGTGGGAATGAGACTCATCATTTCAATGTTCCTGACTGTGAGTTGTGCACTGTTTTCATCATATTGTTGTTATAAAAGTGAACGGGATAAATGGGTGGTTTTTGTGCTTATTGAACAATCTAAAAGTTGGTATTATGAAAGGAGGTCAGACCTTTGCTGTTAATGGTTAGAACAATGCTGCATACATTTGCACAGAGATTTCCAGCTCAAGTCACACACAGGGACATTGGGCTGGGATCATACTGGCCATCAATGGAGCTACACAATTCTGTTTGGATACTGACACTGTGGAGCTAACATACACTGGATATGGTTTATGAGGGATTCAATGTAAGATGCCATGTGTTGCAGGAGCCCATCACCTTTATAACACCTTCATTCAGGATCGGGTCCAAGGTGCAGGATTACAGAGTTTAGTTGGCACACAAGAAGCGATATACTTGAAAGACATGGTTGTTTACAGGTCATTATTACAAATGTTGAAATGTGCCATGTGCTATTACATTGACCAGTCTGCCCCGCACACATCTCCCCATTGTTCAGGTATGTCTCTCACCAGTCTATTGTGAGGGATTGTGTGAGTAACTGCCCAGCTCCACTTTGGGAGCTCTCTGGACAGATTTTGTAGATGGCCAGTGTTTTGGTGAGGGCCAAAAACACTCTGTCTGAATTCAGGCTTTTCCTCAAAGTCATTTCCAACAGTTTTGCCGCCTGCAAGATGGTGTGTTCACTGATCTGAACATGAATCGGCTGTTTACTACAGTCACTGAATTGTGTAATAGTTAACTGTGCGCTCTGGTAATTCTAATATTGTTCACTTCAATTGTTTTCAATTGAAAAATATTGACGTTTGATTTATTTTAAAATATGTAAGAAACAAAGTGATATTAACACTTCATTATACAAAATGTAAAAGTGACCTGTTGTATATTTCCCACGGACTAATCAACAAAACAGTCAGATATTGTCTGCAAAACAGGATTCTGTGAACAGGACTATGTCCCTGGCAACTTCACCACCCTCTCTGGTAGGTTCTGTCCCACTGACAGAATATAGCCAGGTTTAGGGTGCAGCTCCTTGGTATATAGTCAATATAGTGCTCAGCATTGATGCTGGATCCTGTAGCTGCTAGACTGCTCTGTGGCAGGTTATGAGGGAATCAGTTAAAGGGAAACATATAATTGCCCACATCGTCACTGATCTGCCTGCTGCAGATACACCTCTCCATTTCAAATATCGGTAAGAATGGTCACTGCACAATGGGGAGCAAGGGCTACCATCACATTTTGTAGGGCCTTCTCACCATGATATGGATTCCTAATGGGACAGACGTTAAACAGATTGAGCAACAAATGATGATGCATCTATGAGATGTAACGGGCCATCGGCAGCAGCAGAATCATATTCTGTACAACTTAGTCTGCAACCTCACAGCCCGACATACATGCCACCAGACAGTAAACACCAAGGACCGACACACCTCCCACTGTACAGTAACCATCACGTTCCGACATAATTTCAACTGTAGAGTAACCATCAAGAGCTCAGTGCTTAGCACTGCTGCCTCACAGCACAAAGTCCTAGGTTCAATTCCGGCTTTGGGTGACTGTCTGTGTGGAGTTTGCACATTCCCCCCATGTCTGCCTGGTTTCCTCCCACAGTCCAAAGATGTGCAAGTCAGGTGAATTGGCCATACTAAATTGCCCATAGTGTTATGTTCATTAGTCAGGGTTAAATATAGGCAGGGGAATGTGTCTGGGTGAGTAACTCTTCGAAGTGTTGGTGTGGACTGGTTGGGCCAAAGGGCCTGTTTCCACACTTTAGGGAATCTAATCTAACCTCCAAGGTTCATGTCAGGAGAATGATGGAATAATCTGTTGTCTGAATGAGTGCAGGTCCAACAGTACTCTAGTATGGACTTACTAGCAACAGGCAACACAGTTTTGTGGGGAAGATCATGTCTCACAAGCTTGACTGATTAATTTGAGGAAGTGACAAAATTGCTTGATGAGGGCATGGAGCTGGATGTTGGCCTTTGGACATTATCAAGGCCTTTGATATGGTTCTCTATGGCAGGCTCATACAGATGGTGAAGTGAAATGGGATCAGCATTCAGTGAGTAAGATGGATAGAGAACTGTTTGGTCATAGAAGAGAGAGTAGTGGTGGAACAGTGTTTTTGTGACGAGATCTGTAAATAGATTGGTGGAGTTGCAGATTGTGAGGATGATTGTCAGAGAATACAGCAGGATATAGGTCAGAGAAAACACAGTTATAACTTTATCTTGAATTAACTGTGACGTGATGCGTTTTAGAAGGTCTAATGTAGGAGAGAAGTATACAGTGGATGGAGAAAAACTACTGGCCGCATCAATTTCCGAAGGGAGCTTGGTGTATAGCTCCACAGTTCCCTGAAAGTGGCAACACGAGTGGATAGGGTGATCAAGAAGACTGACGGCAAACTTGCAGACAGGCATCGGTGCATGCAGTATGAAAATTAACAGGTCACATTGCAGCTGTCGAGAAACTTAGTTCGGGTACATTACAATATTGTGTTCAGTACTGGTTGTCACACCAGGAGAACGATCTGAAAGTATTGGAGAGAGGATGGTAAAGTTTTACCAGCATGTTGCCTGGTTTGGAGGGTATTAGCCAGAAGGAGAAGTGGAACAAACATAGTTTGTTTGCACCTGGGCATCATTGGCTCTTGGGTTACCTGATAGATATTTACAAAATTATCAGAGGCACAGATAGAAGGACAGTTAGAGGCTTTTTTCGCAGTGTAGAAATATCAATTACTCACGACCGTAGGTTTTAGGTAAAAGGGAGAAACTTTAGGAGATATGATCGGTAAGTTTTTATTTTGCTTTTCCAGAAAGAATGTGCAAATGCCTGGAATGCACTGATACAGGAGAAGGAGCTAATATAGCAACGTTTAAGAGGGATCTTTGCACAAATATGAGTAAGTAGGGAACAGAATGACGTAGAGGGTGTCGGAGCAAAAATATTCTTGTTAACTTTAGAACGGTATCATGTGTCAGTGCGGGCTTGCTGGGATGAAGGGACTGTTCCTGTGCTGGACTGTTCTTTCAAACAAGATTTGAGTGCAGGAGTGACAAGATGTTGACTGAATGAAGACTGATGATCAACAGGCAGATACAGTGGATCTCGCCTCAACAAATTGCAGCTTCATGCCCTCCCTCCCACAGTAAGGAAACGCAATATGGAGAATTGGGCATGAAATTCCGAGCTGGTAACTGGTGACCCCATCTCGCCCCTCGCTCCTGCAGCCTTCTATGTTGGTCAACAACGTCTCAGGGGACACTGCACAGACAGAAGCTGCATGTACTCCACACCCACCAATGCAGGCATCTGACACATACCAGCCTCACCATGCCATCCCAGCACATCTCCGACCCACTGACAGTACGCTTCTGTACTTCAATGCTGCAGCTCAGGGTGCACTGACAACTCTCATTGCAATGCTGCTGCAAGGACACTGTGCTCAGGGAGACCTATCCAGCTCATGGCCTGTCCCTCTGGGCTGCTCACTCCGTGTTCGTACACACTCACTTTGAACTGACTTGAATGCTCACAGAATTATTGCCTTGCCTTACCCTGCCCTCAACAGTGTTTCCCCTCAGCCAGAGATACCAGGCTCACCGGCCTGCTATATTGTCTTGGTATTAGCAAGAGGTATTAGGGAGATGGTGCAGCTGTTAATGCTGGGGTAAAAGTGGCGAGGTGTCCTGAGTGAGTGAGTAGGCAGCACAGACACCAGGCAGAGTTGGGGAGAGGGACCGAGAAGAGGTTAGAGAAAGACCGAGAGAAGGTGCTGCATTCAGTGAGAGTGGGAGAACTTGTGCCTTGGTGGGAGATGGGTGCAGTAACAGAGGAAGAATGAGGGTGAGGTCACGAAATGCAGATGGTGGCACTTATCCTGGTGGAGGGGAGAAGGTCACTGACCTCCTTCCTACAGTGCTGGGCATTCACCCAGAAGGCTGGCACCTCACTGACCCAGGGGTCCCCCTCGGACCAAGCTGGCAGGGTATAGTGTCAAGGCCTCCTCTGCCAGTCCTGGAGGAAGAGAATGTCCCTCTCCTGCACCATGTCATCCACCAGAACCTCAGGAGCTTGTCCACAAAGTGAGGCCCCAGTTTTACCCCCTCTGTCATGTCCAGGGTAGTTTCGGATTGACAAACCAAGAGTATAATGACTTTTTAAAGATGGCTCCTGTAACAGGGAGGTCGGTGCATTCTGGGATATCCAGGCAGTGGGCAGTTGTTATGATGAAGTGGAAAAATCATTGCGTTAGTGTCAGATGGGAGGAAGAGCACGCAGGTAGGAAGGGTAGTTAATGAGGCAGATTGGGGATGGTATCATGAGAAAATGCACTTCACCTTGTGGAGAGAAACCCTCCATGAAACTCGACTACAGTGGGACTTGACGAAATCATAAGATGGTTTCGGCCTGTGTCTGTCTGAATCAAAATAGGGATGCAGTGTGAAATACTGGGAGCAACAAATTGGAGCGGGGAATTATACAGAAGATTCAAATTCTTAAAATGGGACAACACAATGTTCCAGACTGTTAAAAGGAGTCGGGAAAGTCCCCTGCCTTACAGTACCTACATTATCCAATCCTCACTTGATGCAGGGATGGTGCCGGAGTCCTGGAGAATGGCTAACACCGCAGTTTTGTTTAATGTGGAGCAAGGGACTGACTGAATAGGTCACGGCTGGAATTCTGAGACAGTAGATAAACGGTCACTGAAGAAGTCCCAGGGATTCCAGGACAGTCAGTCTGGGTTTGTTCAAGGAAGATCGCGTGTCATTAATCTGACTGTGTCGGTTTGAGACACTAACCTGTAACTGCATGTGAATTACCTGGATCTGACAAGAGCTCCCATGGCAGGCTGTTTAAAAACAGAATCTATGGGGTCAAGGTGAATGGAGCAAACAACCCAGAGATGTGCAAGCCAAGGCATTTGGGGACATCAACAATAGAGAGGAATACACAATAAATGAGAGTATGGTCAGAGTGGGCAGAAAAAGGAAGGAAACTGGAAACATCAATAATCTCGTTAATGCAGCAATTGGCATTATTTCCTGTATCAGCCAAATTGCAGAATTTCAGAGCAGGAAGCTTTTGCTGGAACTGTATAAACAATGAGTTCAGTCACGCTTGGGGACTGTGTGCAGTTCTGGTCACCCCATCGCATGGAAGGATGGAATTGTAATGGAGAGGGTACAGAGGAGATCCATTACGCTGTGAAAGTGGAAGTGCAGTTATGAGGAAAGATAGGAACGGAGGATGCTGAGAGGAGATTTGATTGGGGTGCACATATTGTCAGGGGCCTGGGTAAAAAGGGAGAGAACATCTTGCTCCTGTTGTAGAATTGCGTTACCAACGGTGAATATTAAATGCATTTGGGTGAAATATTATTGAAGTGCTGAGGAAGGTTGTTATTTCACTCAGAGTATGGTCGGGATCTGGGAGGCACACAAGGAAGTGGATTAGAAGCAGAAACTCTCAAACCATTTTAAAAAGGTGCTGAGATCTTCACCTTAAGTCCTATCGTCTCTGGGGAGACAGAACTAGGGCTTTAAAAATAACATTACATCTTGTCCAATGTGGACAGTGTGCAGAGTGATTTCCTCTATACTGTGCTATTTTGTGAAGTTTTCAAGGGTTACCAATATCTGATAGGATCAATACTCAGGAATGAGGGTAGAAAGGAGGGAAATGCAGTGTGTGAATTGATTAGCATCACAATAATACTGATTCCAATTTTATACACAGTGTACTTCGCTGTGTTAGCCTTTTTATCCTTGATGTGTAAATTGTAATCCTCTTTGTTATGTCCAGTATTGAGTCGTTTTCAAACTGCAGCCACATCTCCATAATGACAGCTCCATTTGACCTGGTTCATGCTGTTTAAAGCTACCATTTCACTGGGCTTGTTGAAACGTTATGAAGGAATTCAGGGATGGCAGAATGTGCAAAGTCCAGGATAGCTGTAGGGTCCAGAGGCGGTTACAGAGATAGGAAGGTGTGTGAAGGTTATAGGATATTGCAGGAATATGGGTTGTTCTCGGCCGGGAAGGAGATCACAAAGACAAGAATAGTTTTAGGTTTTGGTTGAAATGAAAATGGAGCTGGACCAGCCAGATCAATATTCTGGCTACAAGAGCCTTGTAGAGAGAAACCCTCTCTCGACAACTGATGAAAATGTTGCCTGGACAATTTATCACATGATTTATTTCTCTTTATCTCTTTGCTCCAGAAATAAAAATTCTGTCCTCTGTGCCTAAAAATTACCAGTGTCTGAAACATCCTTCATGTTCTATCGCCCTTCCCACTTCTGCAAATCCACTAGTTTCTACAAACATTCCTATTTGTGTAAAGGAATGGTTGCTCTCTGCTTCGAGTACCCCTTCCTCCTTATGCAGAAGGCCACACACATACAGCAGATCGAGTTTTCGGAACCAGTTAGTGATTAGTAAGAGACGTTCTGGGTGGAGAACATCGAGACTGAGAGTTTGTAGAAAAGAGGAAAAGAAAAGAGTCTATTGGTCCTGCATGAGATTGATAACAGGAGGGTAGACTGAAGGGTACAGGACTGTCCTTGGGGAACTTTACAGGGACAGCATTGGCGGCACTGGAGGAGGTTTCAGAGACTCGGGGATTTGTAGGTGTTAATGATACGTGAGAGATACGTGGAGCGTTTTTATAGTGATTGCAACGAGGCCAGTCAAGTAACCCTCATTAATAAAAGTTCCCTGATTGGGAATGTTAACCTGCTCTAATCAGGAAATCCTGGCTCAGAAATAAACAGAAGCATCTGGGGCTCTGTTCACTATCGGAGCCGGCTCTGAGCTAGCATTGTTCAGTGCCATGTATCATGCATGTGCAAATAAAAGGGGATTTGGGAACAGGATACCAGCCTCTGTGGAGATATTGCAGTTTTAACATGTGGTAGATATTTCAGAGAGACGGAGGGCTGGAGGAGTTTCCACAGATCGGGATGGATTTGGAATCTGGATGTTGCAGAGACAGTGTGCTGATGGTTACAAAATCAGGAGCATGGTCGGGACGAGACGATGTTACACAGCTGGTTAGGCCTGGGAGTAGGTTACACAACAGGGACAATTGTAGGGACTGGACCAAAGAAATTAGATGGGCAGGGTTGTCAGTGCTGGAGAAAGTTGCAGATATAATGAACACTGTCGTGGCTGGGGTTTATGGAGATACTGCGATCTGTCAGGGCACGAGCGGGTTAGTAATGCTGATTATTATATGGACTGGAGGAGATTGCAAAGATTAGGTTTCTATGGATCAGAGTAGTTGCAGAGAAGGGGAGAGCTATAAGACTTGAGAAATATTTTATAGAGAGGAAAGATTATCCAGAGAAAGAAGGATTATATGGCCTGTAAGTGTTACAGAGATAAGGAGGGCTACATTGGCTGATGGAAGTTGCAGAGATCAGAATGTATCAAACAGGATAAACGAGGTTACAAAGACAGGATATTTATGGATTTGGAGAACTCTCAAGACATCACACTGAATGACACAGACGCCTTGTGGCACAGAAGGGTGTTATTTCGACAATCATGGTTACACCAGCTCTTCGGCTGAACTCTTTGCTGAGTAAAGATCTCCTCCTTCACTCACATCATCACATTTTTGGTATCAAAAATCATCTAATCACTTCCTGAGTGTTTAGTCAAACATGCAGCCACAACGCGTCGAAGTGCATCTTAACTACTTGTGAAGATCTTTTTCCAGGTGGAAATCCTCTTCCTAATTTTGATGCAGCCTTACTCCATCTTTCAACATGCTCATTACGAGGGGCACACAGGAAGATTCTGAGACAGCTCGATGGTGGCTCTCAGTTTTCCCATAATTCCGCTCTGCTCTATCATCTCCCTCTGAACCTCCAGCATTCTTCCTGGTTCCCAATTCGATTCTCCATCTGACACAAATTCTATTGTTCTTCACTGTCACCAAGGGAGCATTGGGTTTGGTATCTTGCTGATTCCTATTTGAGGGGCCATTCCTCGACTGGACCCAAGCCATCTCCTCTTTGCAGGAAGCCCATGGTTCACTTTATCTTTTTCTGACCAAATTGGTGTTCCAGTCAAACCTCCCCAGCTTCATTCTTGCCCCCATTGAAGGCTGTTCTCATTCAACTAATGGTTCACACTCTCAATTATTGTATATCATTCTTTACCATCATCCTGAACTTTACAATAAAATGATCTCTGTGACCCAATATCTTCCCCTACTGACACGAGACCCACTTGCCCCAGCTTTTCCCTAGGACCAGGTCCAACATTACGTACTCTTTTGGGCTGGACACATACTCCTGCAGTGAGCTCTCCTCCATGTAATCCAGGAAGACTCGAAACTTGTGACTCTGCACCACCAATTACGCAGTTAATATCTGGATAAATTAAGTTTCTCAGTATAACTAATCTGTAGTATTGTCATCGCTCTCAAATGACCCTGAATTTATATTCTCTTCATCAGTTCTTTGGTTGCTGGCCGACAGACTGTACCTCACAGTGTCATCGTATACTTTTTGTCCTGTAGCTCCAACCAAATTCATTCTGTCCTTGGGTGAATCCTCTTTCTCTTGGACTTCTTAACTAACGCTACTCTAAACTAACACTCCTACCTTCATCTTTTTCCTTCCCTTCTATCATTTTGGAATCCTTTAACCCCAGCAATATTTAACACCCAGTTGTGCCATTCCTTGAGCCAACCCTTGGTGATCAGTACATCAGATTTCCACACTCAAATCTGCATCTAGAACTCCCCAAACTCCGGGTTTTCACGTGAATGCAGAGAACCTCACATTATTGCTTCCATTTTTAACTCCAGCTTCCACTAATTCACTTGTTGTTGTAGATTAGTACCAGCTGTATCTCCCATTATTTTGAGAATCCTGGTAGTCTCAACTATTCCTTTTTTGATTCATACTCACGCCAAGGTATTTTCAATCCCTCCCACACACCCCACAAGGAATTCAGATCCAGCTCTGTCACGTTAGCCCATCCAGCTTGCACAGTTGCTGCCTTCGTCAGAACCAGTCCCAATGTCCCAGGAATCTGAAGCCCTTCCTGCTGCACCATCGTTCCAGTCACACTCACATTTCCTTAAAACTCTGAGTCCTGTTCTCACTTGGAAACGGCACTGGGAGTATTCCAGGGATTGCTACATTTGAGGTCCCGCTTGCTGACCATCTACCGAGCTCCCGCAATTCTGATTCCCAGACCACTTCACTCTACCTAACCAGGTCATTCCTACAAACATAGACATGACCTTTGACTGCTCACTGTCCCTCAGACGAAGTTCCTGCAGACACAGTTACATTCTTAACCCCACTTGCCTGGAATTGCAGATACGCTGAAACCTTGTTCAATTTCCTGACTCCCCTGTGACTATTGCTCCTCCTACCTTCTCCCTCCCCTCCTGTACAGTCAGGCTGCTTGTGGTGCCACAGACATGGCTATGACTGCCCTCCCCTGAGCAGCCAACACCTTCATCAGCTTGCAAACTGGGAAACTGAATTGGGAGGGAGACATCAGGATACTCCTGGATTCCCTGGTTGTTTCTCTTCGACTGTTTGAGCGCCCATTCCCTTCCTTATTCCAGGCTGTCTTGTCTGCGGCGTGATTTGCTCTGTGTGCGTGCTACCCCCATGACTCTCAGAATCACAGTGTCTCTAGTCACTGTCTGAGCTCCAAGACCCAGTGCCCATCTAGAACACGAGCAGGGGCTATGACTTCCCAATGTAACAGAACAAATTTTCCATGTGACAAACATGTCTTGCCATGTCTTAAAATGCAACATGTATAGAGTAACTCACTTAATGACTTAGAATGAAGTTCATATCGCAGACATAAATATATGGTTAAGTCCCTTATTCAACTGAGGGTAATTTATTATACTGGCTCAGAATTTCACATCTCCCTCATATTTCTGAGTTCAATACTTACTTCAGAAGTTGAAAAAAAAATAAATTTGCTGACTTACAGCAATTAACTGACAGTCTTTAATAACGGTTTATTATCAGCCAATGAATTTACAGCCTTTTCTGTGAAGGCTCTTGCACTCCTTCCAAACTCAGTGCAGGCAGGTCCCAGCAGCAGAAGGTTATCTCTGTGACTCCCAGGTACGTGTAGTCCTCCAGCTCCCACTCCACTCTGATCCCTCACAGGGTCACCGACTCTGTGACTCCCAGGTATGTGCAATCCTCCAGCTCCCACTCCACTCTGATCCCTCACAGGGTCACCGACTCTGTGACTCCCAGGTATGTGCAATCCTCCAGCTCCCACTCCACTCTGCACCCTTATAGGGTCACCGTCTCTATGACACCCAGGTACGTGTAATCCTCCAGCTCCCACTCCATTTTGCTCCCTCCCAGGGTCATCGTCTCTGTGACGCCTAGGTATGACGACACCTCGATCCTCAGTGCTGATTTATATACTCCCACTTTGGTGCTTCTGTAACACCCAGGTATGAGTGAGCCTCATGTTCCTGCTTCAAGTTGCTCCTTCACATGTTCACTCCCTCTGTGCTCAGTGCTGATTTCGATCCTCCTGCTCTGCTGTTTCCCCAACTCCAAGTCCCAGTCGGCCTCGCTCCTTGCTCTTGATTAATATTATCCCGATCTGTGCTACACTCTCTCAGGTTCTCTCCCTTTGTGACTCCCAGGTAATAGTCGGCCTCAAGCCTCGGTTGAGATTGATAACATCCCATTCCGCACTGCTCTCTTGCAGTATCGCTGTTGTTCCTGCAAAACAGTGGAAACGAGGAGGATTAGACAGAGCAGATGGTGTTACGGCGATTGAGCGAGCTGTATGGGATGGAACAGGTTATCTGGGGAGCTAGGCAGACCTGCACCAACTAAAGAAGTTTACTGGAAGATACAGTGAGAGTTGCAGACACTGAAGAAGACAAAGGAAATAGAGAGATGGTTGCTTGTTCATGACGGAGCTTTGTAGAGTCTAAAGTGCTTTTTCTGACCTGATTACAGAGATGTGCAGCCTTCAACAAATGCAAATTGACATCCAGCAAGAGCTGTGTGGTACTGGAGACTGCTGGATGTTACAGAGTGAGAAGACTTGCAGTAACTGAGGGGAATATAAACTTTTGAGCACTGGTGGTGTTCAAGGACCCTCAGGATATGAGGAGGTGCAGAGAATAGGAGCATTCCAAATAGTGGGATTGTAGGGGCTGGAAGTCTTGAGATAGATAAGGAGGAAGAAAAGTGCCAATTTAGCACACACAACCATTGTAATTATAGGGATTTAGGAAGGGAACCTGTGCTGTCATTGATTACAGGTATATGGAAAGTAACAGAAGCTGAATGGTTGACAAATTTACAAAGGGAGAGATTTTAGGTGATCAGAAGTATAAACAAGAATAAAGAAATGTCAGAGGTCTCAGGCACAGATGGGAGTAGAGGAGGTGAGATATTGTGAGGAACTATTATAGTTATAAACCGGGAAGGATGACAGATATAAAAGGAAGAGCTGTATTCTCTTGATACAGTTACAGACCCGAGGAGTGTTGTAGCGCCTGCTGGAGGGGACACAGAAAACAACAGTTCCAACGGCTGGTGCAGGGGCACAGGAACGCAGCTCACCACCACCTTCTCAGGGGCAGCTCCAAATCAACAATAAATGAAGGCTCAGCCAACAAAGCTCATCTTCATGAATAAATGAAGGAATAAGCGATCGACAAGCAGCACTGAGGTAGGAAGTCACTTTCAACAGCACTTCACAAACCCGGAACCACTATACCCTGGAAGGACAGGAGCTCCAGGTGCACAGGAACACCAGCATTTCCAAGGTGCCTTCCAAGCCACGCTCCATCCTCCCAGCACTGTGTCTGTCCCTACATCCAAAGGACTGCAATGGGTCAGGAAGGCAGCTCCCCACCACCTTCTCCAGGGAATTACAGATGGGAAGGTAATGGGGAAACTCTGCTGTTTACAGCCAGACCGAAAAATAAATCCAGCAGTGGGTGTGAAATGAAATTTTCGTTTCAGACCAACATGCTGAGCATGGATAGAGGATTTGTCTGATTGGCACAAGACAGAGAGTGTGAAGAAAGGGGTCTTTTTCACGATGAGACCTGGTGATGAGGTGATCTCCGCAGGGGTCAGTGTGGAGACTACACTCTACACGTTATTTTTTCAGAGTCTGGACAAAGCATGTGAAGGGGTATGAGAAATGGGTTTCCAAGAAAAATCTCAGGGATGAAATTCGTGCCATATGAGGAGCAGGTGAAGTCTCTGGGTCTGCACTTGATGAAGTTTCAGAGGCTGCGGTGGCAGAATCTCATTCAAACTTACAGAATACTGAGGGGCCTGGATGGAGTGGACGGGGGCGGGGGGTGTTTTCACTAGGTGGAGACAGTAGGGGTCAAGGTCACAGCTTCAGGGTGAAGGGACGACCCTTTCGAATGGAGATGTGGAAGAATTTATTCAGCCAGAGTGTGATGGACTTGTGGAACTCACTGCCTCATGGGGCTGTAGATGCTAAGTGATTCAGTGTATCTAACTCCGAGATAGCTTGGTTGTTAATGAGTAAAGAGTTAATTTTGGCGAGTAAGTGTGAGAATGGGGTTGAGAAACAATTCAGCCATAATCGAATAGTGGAATAGACCTGATGGAACGAATTGCCTAATTCTACCCGTATACATGTTGGTCTTATGGACTGCGCTTATTCTATAGGTTTCTAAGTGTGCAGTTAGCATTTCTGGCATATCGTTGTCCATACATTCCATCACTGTCGTGATTATTGCTGTCACCTCTTGGTTTCAGATCAACTGCAGAAAGCTACACCATGGAGTAACGTGGGAATCCTTGTGTATAAATCTCAGAAAGGTGGCATACAGGGCCAGCAAGTCATAGAGAAGGCAAATGGAATTCTGTGATTGATTCCAAAGGGAATGGAGAATAAAGAGCGGGAAGGCTTGTAATAAATATAGAGGACTCCTTTCAGCCCGCACTGAGAATACTGTGAACAGGTTTGTTGTCCTATCTGGAGGGAAAATACCCTTGCATTGGAGGCAGCCCAGAGAAGGTTCACCAGGCTGATCTTCAAAATGGAAGGATAATGATGTGAAGAGGTAGAGAAGGTTAAACATGCAGTCGTTAAATTTTAGAAAATGACGCAAATTTATTGATAAACAAAAGATTCTTGTGTTCTTACAGATTCGGTATTGAGACAATGTTTCCCTGAGCATAGATCTGCAACCGGAGATAAAGGTGAATACAGACACCAAAGAAGCTAACAGAGAATAGCTGTGTTGTAGAGACTGGAGGATGTTACAGAGTTATGGTAGTTTGAAATCACTGTTGGTGGTTAGATATCAGATGGTTGTCAGGCTGAAAGTCGTCAAGGAGAATTACAGGGTTTTCAGTACTGAAGGAGTTACAGAGATCGGGAGGAATATAGGGACTAGAGATTACAGAGATAGAGATAGTAGTTGGAGCTACATAAGCTTTTTAGAGAAAGGAAGGGTTATAGGCACTGGAGATGAGACAGAAGGGGTGGTTTTTGGAGCTACAGGACTTTATAGAGAAAGTGAGGATTGGACGGACTAGAGATTACACAGATTGGGGAGGTAGTTGGAGTTGCAGGAGTTTATAGAGACCAGGAGCTTTGACGGTGCTGGGAATTACACTAACAGGGACAATAGTTGGAACTGCAGGAGTGAGTGAGATAGGCAGGATTAAAGGGACTGGATCAGGTCACACAGCCAGGGAGAAGTGTAGGGATTGGAGGAGCCAGAGATACTGAGGGTTGTAGGGCTGCAGGAGTTCAGGGAGCTAGTGAGGGCTGTGAAAGCAGGTTTGCAGCGTTCCCATCAATTACACAGAGATGTGGAGTGCTGTTCTGGAGGTGGTTTCAGAAATCAACAGAGTTGCAGATACTGGAAGATATTACAAAGACAGTGAGCTGTAGTATTTGCAGAGGTTACAACGACACGATACTTTGAGGAGTTGGAGGCTGCTACAGGTATTAAACATGCTGCAAGGGATCATTAACCTTACATTGAATCAGGGGGGTTGGAAGCTCTGGGGATAAAGAATGAGAATTGCAGTAACTGACGAATATCACAGAGATGGGGAGTAACATATGAGTTAGAGGAGTTATACATGAGATGAGCTGTATTCAATGGAGTCAGGAAAGATACAGGGAGATCTGAAGGGACCTCAGGTGATCAAGAGGACAGTGAGGCTTCTCATTGTAGAATTGGGGTAGTTTGCACAGACAGGGAGTATTTTATGGAATGGTGTTATTTACAGAGATTATGAAGTTGTATAGAATTGAGGAACGAACAGAGATATGGAAGGCTGTAGTTAATGAAGACATTTGCTGATGTCGGATGCTGAGGTTCTGGAAATTACATGGACTCGAAAACTGGACAATCTGTCAGAGCTTACAGAGACAGGAACAGCAAGAGAGCCTGGAGACACAAACACAGATAGGGAGTATTGCAGACGATGGAGGAGGTTTCTGCTTTAGGGGTGATTGTAGGGGAGTGTAACGTTAACACAGATAGGGGTGTAAGAGCTGGAGAAGGTTATGCAGATGATTAGATTGCTGGGGAGACTGGACGAGCTTACATTGACAGGGCGGGTGATAGCGACGGGACAACATTACATAGATAGTAAGTCTTGTAGAAACTGAACGGGAGAGTCACAAGCATTGGAGTTGATTCCACAGCTCGCGTGTGTTGCAAGGACCTGAGAGGATTACGCAGATAGGGAAGTTTTGTATGATGTTCACATTTTCAGAGTGTTTCAGGACTGGAAAAGGTTACACAGTTAAGGAGGGATGTAGTAGTTCACAGAGACTCGGAGGTTTGAAGGATTTGGGGCTGTTTACGGATAGAGGGATATATTTTGGGACAGTAATATGGAACGCAGAGGGAGAGTTTAGATTAGATTTCCCAACAGCATGGTAACAGGTACTTTGGCCCAACAGGTCCACACTGATTCTCCAAAGAGGAACTGACCCAGACCCAGATCTCTCTGACAATGCACCTCACACTACGGGCAATTTAGAATGGCGAATTCACCTGACTTGCACATCTTTGGACTATCGGAGGAAACCCATGCAGACATGGGGGAAATGTGCAAACTCCACACAGACAGTCACCCAACACTGGAATCGAACCTGGGTCCCTGGTGCTGTGAGGCACCATTGCTCACCACTGAGCCACCGTGCTGCCCCAAATTGCAGAATTACGCAAAGAGATAATGTTCGAGGTGCTGGGGGGCTGTAGGGAATAGAGGAGCAAACAGAGATGTGGAGTGCTGTTGTGGCTTGAAAAGGGTCTG
The DNA here is from genome assembly GCF_047496795.1 of Chiloscyllium punctatum. Classification (NCBI taxonomy): domain Eukaryota; kingdom Metazoa; phylum Chordata; class Chondrichthyes; order Orectolobiformes; family Hemiscylliidae; genus Chiloscyllium; species Chiloscyllium punctatum. The sequence goes on from NC_092765.1 coordinate 83,155,634, forward strand.
GAGGTGTTTATACAGATAAGGAGCTCGGTAGGGATGGGTGACGTTTACTGAGGTAGCATGGTGCTATAGGCCAGGAGGCAGGTGTGTTATAGGGCCTGCAGAAGGTTACAGTGATATCATGTACTCCTGGGGCTTGGGAAAGGTACACAGGTGGGTACGTTGGTCCAGGTTGAAGGATTTTACAGAGACGGGGGTACTGTAAGTATTGTGCAAGATTACAGAAATAGGAATTATTTTACTGAGTGCAGGATGTGATCAATGAGATTGGGCATGTTGTCTACACTGGAGCAATTTACACATAGGGAGAGTCGTCAGCATTGGAGTAGGTTTCAATATACAGCGGGAATATGGGAGGGGTGGAGGTTATAGAAACAGGAAACTTTCTGGGAATTACAAGCATTCAAGACACTGGCACAAATGAGTTGGACCGAAAGGCATGTCTCCTTGCTGTATGACTCTATCACACGACAAGAGACAATGTGAGATGGGGGGGGGGGGGGGGGGATATAGAACAGAAAGATCCCAGGTTTCAATACCATTTCCTTGAGGGAGGCCTGCTTTCCCCTCTGTTGTACTAATCCTCACTAAAACAGCACAAGCCTGGATTAATAACTGTCAACTTCCTATATTGACATAGGAAGGCTCAGAACAGCAGAGATGAAAGTAAACAAGAGGGTGGGGATCGAGCCTGGGACCATCATGCTCTGTGTTCGCGCTTCAACACTGTATCTATGTCACGTCTTCTGGACCAAAGTTCCATGCCTTAAATACACTCTGCTCTGTTCACTGTGAGTGATCTTACTGGCTGCAGGATTTACTGAAGGCTCCAGATCTCACTCTCCATCTCTCGGGCTGACCAACGACTTCAGTGTGGTGATGGACGAAACAGGAATTGGCAATTCTGCTGAGTCAAGTACAAAATGAGTACCTACAGGAGACAGAGAAATTAATAGAATGGGAAATTAGACTGATGCAGTGTGGTTCCACATGGAGAATGGCACCGAGTCCTACAGAGATCTAGAATATTCCAGTCTCCATGCCTGGTCTGTCCTGCTGCGTCTCCCTGGAGTGGAGAATTCTGTTGTCTCAGGATCTGGAGTAGCTGCAAAAGGTGCAGTCACCGGCAGCAATTAGACCCTCACAGTGACGAATACCACATGGAGTGAGACTGTGTGATCGCACCAGAATGCAGGAAGGCATCACGATCAAACCACGGTCAGGAAGAAGGTGCAGTGGTATCGGTACGCACGGATGAGGGAGCTATCAGTGGGCCAGGCTTTGCCCTCATGTTACTCTCACTTGACTGATCATCCAGAATTTAATGCCGGTAGCAGGGATACCCATCTGACCACTTAATACCCTTTAAGTAAGTAAATTTCTTATGGGCTGCCAGTCTGGCCTACGTATGAATCCAGACCCAGAGCAAGGAGGTTGCCTCTCAACTGCCCCCTGAAATGATCTGGCAAGCCACTCAGCTCAAGGGCAGCTCGGGGGTGGGCATGAAATGCTGGCCAGCCAGAGACAGCAATATCCCACGAGTGAATTAAAACCAACCCTGCTGGGAGCAGTGTCTTGGCCAATCATGTCGGTAGGTTTATGGACAGGGCTTTAAACTGACAGAGAGTATGCAGGAACAGGGTTCATTTGAAAGGAGCTTTACAAATCCAAACCGAAAAAGTGACGCATCAGAACAGCATAGGAATGTTACTGAAGACAAGCAGAAAGGAACAGGAAGGCACAGAGTTTAACTAAAACTGTACATCAGTGAATTAGGCTATGACAGCAAATTTTGGGAAAAGGTCAGTTACAGTTTTTTTGGAATTGTCAAAGTATCGGCAATAACTTGTGACACAGGGATAAATAAGATTTGGTCACCAGAAAGATGTGGTTACAGGAGAAACTGTGCTGTACTATTCTGTGTTCCAAACAGGGAGGGTTACAATGGCAGGAAGAGGTTTCAAGAGGCTGGAGAGGATGGGATTTGAATGAATAGAAACAATTAGGAAGGTTTGCTCAGAGTGCCAGAGGTAACTGAAACAACAACGGCCTGATCTGGAACAGATGACCCAGACTGGGATGGGTGTGGGAATTGGAGGTGGTTTCACAGGGAGGGAGGACCATAGAGGCCACAGGAGGTTACAGAAATGCGGAGAGCTGTATGGCCTGCAGGAGTTCATGGAGATGGGGAGGTTGGGAGAGATGGTCCAGTTGACAGGGATAAGTATGTTGGTCGGATGGAGTAGTTTACACAGTCAGGAATGTTTTAGGCGAATCAAGCAGATTACAGCGATAATGTGGGTTGTATACACTAGAGGAACAAACAGAGACATGGAAGGTAGTTGTGGCTGAAGATGTTTACAGATACAGGAAGGTTTAGGCTTTGCAGATTATTTAGATATGGAGGGTGTGGAGTCTGACAGATTTTCCAGAAGGGCAGTAATTTTCGTTGGAGATAGTTTCACAGATAAGGGAGCATTCGTAACCATCTCCAGAATGGTCAAAGTGGGAAGGGTTGTAGGGGATTTTCCCTTCACACTAACAGGGACATACTGGATTCTTGAGATCACACTTTTAAAAACGTACCATCTGCCAGTAATTCCTTTTCATTCAAACAGGCCGACCCATGATTTGAACGTGCCGGTGTTGGACTGGGATGGGCAAAGTTAAAAACCACACAACACCAGCTTACAAGTGCAATAGGTCTATTTCGAGGCACTAGCTTTCGAAGTGCTGCTTCTTCATCAGGTGGTTGTGGAGCACAGTCACAAGACACAGAATTTATAGCAACTGGATGACAGTGTCATGGAATGAAATATTAAACAAGTTTTGATTAAGTCTTTCATCTTTCAGAATGATCACCAGCTCTTGTAAATCTAGCGCTTCAAAACACAGAGGGTCCTCGATTATCCAGATATCAATTATCTGAATATCGGATTATCTAAAAGGAGATCTCGAGGTCCCGATAGAAACATTACCTCAAAGAGCTGTTTCAACCCTGATTGTGCTTTTTTTTATTCACACTGATTATAACAGATCTCGGCTCACAGAAATCCTGCCAAGAACAGGCCTGGACATCGAGCCCAGGTTCCATCTCCAAATGACTGACCTCCCACACTCTCTGGCTCTCCCCACACTTAGTCTGGAGTCCTATATAGGGGTAAATCCTAAACCCCCCTTCCCCAGATATTATCTCGAACATTGCCCTGTACATTGCAGAGGTGGAACTTTTCGAAATGTTCCAGGAAAAAATTGTGTGTGTGGCTATGTATGCGTGCGCTATTTGGAGACTTAAACACCAAAGGCACCAGCTGTCTTACTGTTGGTGTCCACTCCGGCTGCCCAGGAGGGGGAGGAGATGATGGGGGCAGGGGTGCACAAGGGGTCAGGCAGCCGGGGTTATGGGTGCAAACGGTGGGTGGGGCGGGCGGGGGGGGGCAGTGTTGGACAGGTTTGGGGCGGGCTGAGGGTGACGTTGGATGGGTTTGAGGGCAGGCCGGGTGCAATGTTGGAGGCGGGAAGAGGGTGGTGTTGAATGGGTTTGGGGGCGGGGCGGGTGGCGAGTGGAGGGTGGCGTTGGACGGTTTTAGTGGCGGGGGCAGGCGTGGGTCGCTGTTGGATGAGTTTGGGTCTGGCGGGGGGGCGACTTTGAGGGTTGGTTGGTGATGGTGTTGAAGTGTTTGGGGGCGAGCAGCGGGGCGTTTTTGGGGGTTGCCGGGGCGTGAGTGCTCACGCATGGTTTGATGCTGCCTAGTCACCTCAACGGGGACTAGACATTACCGAAAACTCTGAGCCCGAGAGGAAAGGCATTGAATTGATTAAGTGAATCATCAATTATCTGAATGAACTATTGCCTGCCCATCTCGTTCAGATAATTGAGGTTCCTGTGTAAACCAGCTGGATGATAGCCTGGTGTTGTGTGATTGTTACCTTCACCCTGCTCGATCATTCTGAATGGCTCCAATTTTGGCCCTGTTCCAGTTTAAGACCTTCATCTGTGGACCTGTCTGATCTTTCTCCATAACTATTTTAAAACAAAGACAGTTGTGGTCAATGGACCCAAAATGCTCTCCGACTGACACTTCAGGTACTTGCCCGACCTCTGTTTCTGAGGGGAGGTCCAGTGTTGCATCCGCCTGAGTAGCGTAGAGCCCTCTACACCTTGGTTTAGGAAACTTTCTTCGACATATTTGACAAATTCTACCCCATATGCTCCTTTTACACTCTGGGTGACCCAGTCAATCCAGGTGACGTTAAAATCCCTAATCACCATTACTCTATTATTTTTATAGGTACCTGCAATCTCGATACACATTTTCTCCTCTTCTACCCACTGGCTATTTGGGGGTCTAAAACACGATCCCAGCAAACTGACCATCCCATTTTCGTTTCTAACTTTTAAAAATATGGCCTCATTTGAGGACCGCTTAACAATATTGTCTCTAAGCACTGTTGCAATGTCCTCCATAATCAAAGGGACAACTCCCCCTCCTCACTTACTTGTCCTTCTGTCCCACCTATAACTTCTGTATCCTGGAACACTGTGCTGCCAGTCCTGCCCTTCTCTCAGCCATGTTTCTGTTATGGCTATAATATCCCTGTCCCCAGAGCTAATCCATGGTCTGAAATTGTCTGCCTTACCAGTCAAATCTCGTGCGTTGAAATTAATGCCTTTTAAGCTAGAAGTCTTTTCCCTCCCTATACTGTGCCCCGGATATCCTGGATGGGAAACTTGCTCTCGATAACTGATGTATTTTCCCCTGACTAGTTGATGGCTCCTGTCTTATTCAGAGTCTCAACTCCCTGCCAAACTAATTTAAATTCTGCCCGGGTACACTAGAAAATCTCCTTCCAGGGATACTGGTGTCCCTCTGCATCCAGTGCCATCATCCCTCGGTACAGGTTCACCTCTATCCCAGAAGAGCTCCCAATGACCCAAGAACTGAAAACCATGCTCTCTACACCAGCTCCTCAGCCACACATCCATCCGGCCTAACTTTCTATATCTTTCCTCACTGGCACGTGGCACTGGGAGTAATCTGGAGATCATTAACGTCAATATCCTGCTTTTTGAACTTCTCACCCAACTCCCTGTACTCATTTTACAGGACGACATCCCTTTGTCTCCCTCTGTCATATGGGCCGATGTGCACAATGACCTCTGACTGTTCCCCCTCCACCTTCAGAATGTTCAGTCACCGCTCAGAGACACCCATTACCTCGTACCGGGGAGGCAGCACACCATCCTGGGGTCTCTTCTGCAGCCACACAGTCTCCTGTCTGTCCCTCTCACATCTGAGTCTCTTATCAGTATCACAATCATTAGACAGGATCTGGAAAACAGAGACAGGGTGGAACTCCCTGCAGTCGGGTCCATATTAGGAAAGTGGGAATATTTTAAAGTGATACAGTGAGAACACAGCGTCAGTGTGCTCCTTGAAGAGTGAATAGTAAAGGCAGCAAGTCCAGCTAATACTGATTAAGTAATAACGCGAGTCTGATAAAGAAAATACAGTGCAAAAAAACCACAAGTATAGAGATTGCAAGGGGATTATGAAAAATGAGGGACAAACAGTAGTCATGAAATATATTTGACAGATATGATTGTGGAAAAGCCACAGGTATTTTATCGGCATCGTGAGAGTAAGAGGATTCCCAGAGAAAGAGGGAGGCCTGTGAGTAACCAAAGGGACAATCTGTGCATGGAGCCAGAGGAAGTAGGTGAGGTTTTCACGGAATACTTCGCACCTGTATTCACACAGGAGAAAGGCATTGTAGCCGGGGATTTCAGCTGGGATGCTGAGGTTCCAGAATATGTTAAGATCAATAAGGAGGAGGTATTAAATGTTTTCACAGGTATAAAGGTGGAGGAATCCCCAGTGCCCAATAAAATGTATCACAGCATGTTCTGGGAGATAAGGGAGGAGATTGCTGGGGCCCTGGTGGATATATTTAATACTTTTCTGGCCACAGCTGAAGTGCCGAATGTCTGGAGGATAGCTAATGTGGTTCCTTTGTTCAAGAAGGGAAGTTGGGATAGGCCAGAAAATTACAGAGCAGATAGTCTGACAGCAGTGGGAGGGAAATTGGGAACAATTCTGAGGGACAGGTTGAATCAATAACTGGAAAGGCAGGGATCGATTAGTGATAGTCAGCATGGATTTGGAAGAAGAAGATAATGTCTGATGAAATCAACTGAGGTTTCTTTGAAATTACAGTTGAAGATATTGATGAGGCCACATGGGATCTAAGGCAAGTTGGCAAATTGGATCCAAAATTGTTGGAGGGTTGTTTTTGTGATTGAAAGCCTTTGCCCAGCGGGCGTATCACAGGGATCTGTGCATGAACCATTGCTGTTCCTTATGGGCATTAATCACTCGGATGTGAAAGCAGAATGTATCACGAATAGGTTTGCAGATGACATGAAAGGTAAGGGTGTTGTCCACAGTGGTCTCAGGCTACGTTCTGAAGGTTGAGGCTAGGACAGAATTTCAAATGAGTCATTTCAATTGACAAGGCAGGCAAGAGCACATTAGGCAATAAGGGAAACCTGATCAATTAAACTGTATTTACTTTCATGTAAAAGGCCTAACAGGTTATACAGATGAACGCATAGCATGGATGGGAGATGGGACAGGGTTATCACAGGAATTACAGAAACACAGCTGAGGGAGGGGCAGGACAGGCAGCTCAGTGTTCCAGGGACAGATGCTACAGGAAGGACGGAACGGGAGCTGAGAGTGGAGGGGGATTGGTGTGTTTGATCAGTGAAAACATCACTGCAGCGCTTAGAGAGGATATTCCTGGTGATCTCCCACTGAAGCTGTATTAGTAGAACTGAGAAATACGGCTGGATGATCAGTTTGATATGATGGTACTACAGGCCCGCAGTAGTCAGCGGGAAATTGAGCAGCAAATATGTCGGAGATCTCAGTTATCTGTAAGAAGGATAGTGTTGTAATGGTCTGGGATTTTAAGTTTCTAAACCTAAACTTGGACTGCCGTAATGTTCACAGCTTGGATGGGAGGAATTTGTTCAGCGTGTTCAAAAAAATTGTCTCGGTCAGTACATAACTGTTCCGACTGGAGAACGGGATGAAACCTGACCTCCCTTCGGGAAACAAGGGAGAGAAAGGGGTTCAAGTGTTTGTGGGGGGGGGGCACTTTGGCAAAATCACCATAATTCTATTAGTTTGAAAATAGCGATGGAAAAGGACAGGCCTGGTCCACAAGTTAATGATCAAAACTAACCTTGCCCCAGTCCAGAAGATATTAGGCAGGACTGTCCAAAAGTTGATTCATGGAGGCTATTTGAAAGTAAAAGGAAGTCGGGCAAGTGGGATTCTTTCAAAAGACAGATAAATTAATATTTCAGGGCCAGCATATTCCTGTTAGTGTGAAGGACAATGCTGACACAAGTGGGAAACACTGGATGGCTTGGGATATTGAGGTTCTGGTCAAGACAAAAGGGGGCACATGTCCTATACAGCCAGCTGGATTAAGTCAATCCCTTGAAGAACATTGTGGGTGTAGTAATACTCTAAAAAGGGAAACCATGAGGGCCTGAAGGGGAACTGACAGAGCTTTGGCAGAGAAGGTTCAGGAAAATCCAGAGAGTTTCTACAAGTATATTAACAGCAGAAGATTAACTCGGAACAGAATGTGACCCATTAAAGATCAATGAAGCCATCCATGTGTGAACCCACAGGAAACTTGTGAGATCAGAAACAAAAATTTAAAGTCAGAACGTACTGTGGAAAACACACTGGGGAAGCAGGGAAATAAACAGTGATGTATTCAAAAGAGTCCACATTGGAGAACAGGAGGTGCTGAAGGTCTTAAAGCGCATTAAAATTAGACAACTCCCTGGGAACTAATCAATTATATCCCAGGACATTGGGGCAAGTTAGCGAAGAAACTTGCAAAGATATTTCTATCACTGACAGCCACGGGTGGTGAGCTGGGAGCCTGGAGGGTGGCTAATGCTGTACCAGTATTTAGGAAAGGCTGTGAGGGAAAGCCACCGACTTAAAGACCAATTAGCTTGATGTCAGTGGTGCAGAAGTTGTTGGAAGTGATTCTGGCGACAGCAGTTACGTGCATTTGGAAAGGCAACGAATGATTAGGGATAATCAGCATAGCTTTGTGCGTACAAAGGAGTGTCACTCAAACTTGATAGAGTTTGTTCAAGTGGTGACCAAGGAGCTGGATGAAGGCAGAGCAGCAGATGTCGTCTATTCTGACTTCAGCAAGGCCTTTGACAGGGTTTAGCATGGTGCACTTGTTAGTAAGGTTAGATCACATGGGATCAGGGAGAGCGAGACAAACGGACACAAAATGGGCTTGACAGGAGGAGTCAGAGGATGGTGGGAGAGGGTTGTTGTGCAGACTGGGGGCCTCTGACCAGCGGTGTGCCATAAGGATCGTTGCAGGGTCCACACATGTGCACTATTGACATAAACGAGAATATATGAATTATTGTTAGTAAGTTTGTGGATAGTAAAATACGTGTTCTAGTGGGCAGTGAATACAGTTATCAAAGGGGATCTTAACCAACTGAGCCAGTGGGTCAAAAAATGAATGATGGAGCTGAATTCAGGTGTTGGATTTTGTTAAGACAAACCAGGGAGGACTAACACAGTTAATGGTAGGGCCCTGGACAGTGTTGTCGAACAGAGAGAGACCAAGGGGTGCAGTTACATTGTTCCTTGTTAGTGACATCACAGGTGGACAGGGCGGGGAAAGCGGATTAGGCAGACTAGCCCTCATGGGTCAGGGCATTGAGGACATGGGTTGGTCCATCATGATACGGCTATACAAGGCATTGGTGGGACTCCAGTTGGAGCACTGTGTAGAATTCTGATCTTCCTGATTCAGAAACAATTTTCCAAAACTGCAAATGGAGCAAAGATTGACGAAGACGTTACTGATACTGGAGGGTTTGACAGAAACAGAGAGGCTGGATACGCTGGAAAGCAACATTGGGGGAATGAGATAGCGTTGGCAGATAAGGTTAAGGAGAATCCAAAGAGATTCTACATCATACATGTACAAAAATGCAACTAGACAACGGGGCCACTCAAAGATCAAGAAGGCCATCCATGCCTGGAACCACAGGAAATGGGCGAGATCCTAAATGAATATTTCATGTCATAACATACTGTGGACAAAGACTAGGGAACAAAGGTAGAGAAACAATGATGTCTTGAAAAGAGTCCCCACTACAGAAGAGGTGGTGCTGGAGATCTTAGAACACAAAGGTAGAATACGCCCGAGGTCCTGAACAAATGTATCCCACAACATTGTGGCAATGTCGCAGTGGGGACCGTGGCAGAGATATTTGTATCATTATCCTTCGTATTTCCCTTGGGCAGAGGTGGCTGAGGGGTGACCTTATAAAGGTTTATAAAACCATGAAGGATATACGTAATATGAATAGTAAAGGTCTCTACTTCAGGGTAGGGGAATCCATAACTGGAGACCAGAAATATGAGGTAAGAGAGGAAATACTTAAAAGCGACAAGAGGAGAACATTTCCACACAGAGAAAGGTGCACGTATGGAATGAGCGTCTGGGGAAGGGGTAAAGAAAAGTAAAATTACAACATGGAAAAGAAATTTGGGCAGATACACGGAGAAGAGAATGTTTGAAGAAATATGGACCAAACACATGCAAATGCGATTCGTTCATGAACAGTGGTCAGCATGGACTAGTTGGATGGAGGAACCGTTTCCATTCTGCATGCCTCTATCTCTAGTTACTGGAGAAGGAGACTATAGAGATAAGACATGGTGTAGACACTGAAGAAAGTTACAGAGATAGGGAAAATAAATAGAAATAGAGTAAATTTCAAATATGGGGAGGGACTATAGGGAAGGTGGAGGTTACAGGGACAGGAACTGTTGTAGGAGTTACAAATTATTGATGACACTGGTCCATGAGACATAATATATGTACAGTGTTGGAGGGGAACACAGAACAGAAGGATCCCAGGCAGCATTCCCACTCACTCATGGGAAGCATGCTTTCCCCTCTGTTGTCCTGGTGCTCACTAAGACATCACAGGCATGGATTGATAACTGTGACACTCCCGATACTCTCTCAGACCAACAAAATTTACAGTAGATGTGGTGATTGAGCCTGGGGTGTGTCTGTACACTGCTCCCCCTCCAGCACTGTTAGCTGATGTTTGGAGCCCTCTCGCTGCTCTCTGCAATGTTCACAATGAGTGATCTTACCTCAGTGCAGGATTTATTGAAGGCTCCAGATGTCCCTGACCTTTGTCTCTCTTCCTGACCAACTATCTTCAATGTGGTGATGGACGACACACCCAGCAGCTGGGAAGTCGATTGAGTCAGGAAATTCATGAGTACCTACAGGAGACAGAGAAATAGACAGAATGGGAACCTAGACTGATGCAGTGAGGGTTACGCATGGAGAATAGTACTGTGTCCCACAGAGATCTGGAAAATCCCAGTCTCCATCCCTGGCCGGTGCTGCTGCATCTCTCTGGAGTGCAGAATTCTGCTGGCTCAGGATCTGGAGTACCTGCAAGAGTGAGATATGCTGAAAGAGGCAGCAATTTGACCCACACAGTAAGGGATAGCACATGGAGAGAGACTGAGTGATATCACCAGAGTGCAGGAAGGTATCAGGATCAAACAATCATGAAATAAAAACAGGTTTATCTTCGTGATACACTGGTATCAGTGTTCAGGGATAAATAGCCTATGGACAGACAAAGGTAATGGCCTACTGATATTGTTGCGAGAGCATGTATCCCAAACCTCAGCTAATGTTCAGGAGAGGCAGGTTTGAACCACATCATCTGAAATGGTGGAATTTGAAATAAAATATTTAAAAAATAGTAATTGACAATCTATAAATAACATTACTAATGTACAATAAAACCAAACTCTTGTCATTCAGAGAAGGACATCTGCCCATCCTCACGTGGTCTGCACGACATACTCACAGCAAAGTGTTTGCCTCTCAATTACCCTCTGAACTGGTCGAGCAAGCTACTCGGTGTAAGGGCAGATAGGGCTGGGTAAGAAAGTCTGGCCAGCTAGAGACACCCACATCCCATACCTGATCTTAAAAAAAATCCATTCGGGTGGGGTCCCACTGAAACTGAGCTGGGACCAGTGTCCTGGCCAATCATGTCGGTAGGTTTATGGACAGGACTTTAAACGGACAGAGGGTTCAGGTGAAAGGAGCCTTCCAAATCCAAATAGAAAAGATAACGCATGTGAACAACATGGGGATGTGGCTGAAGACAAGCAGAAAGGAATAGGTAGGGATAAATTTTAACTAAAACTGTACATCAGTGAATCGATTTGTGACAGGAAATTGTGGGAAAGAGTAAATTGTGTTTTTTTTTGCAATGGACAACGTCTCTGCAGCAAGGTAGACTGATATGCGACACAGAGATAAAAGAGATCTAGACACCAGTGAGACACGGTTAAAGAGCGAACAACAGTTGGAACATAAATATTCTATGGTTCACAACTTTGCAGAAACTCAGGCGAAATGGGTAACGCTAACAATAATAGAGAACAAAGAGGTTACAGAGAAAGCATTTTGCCTCAGATCATGAGGTAGAGTCAATCTGAATGTACGTTCTGGCTACTACTTGCTTAGGACACAAGCAGCAGAACAGTTTTCGGCCACTTAACAACATTTCCTTGCTCATCATTGCATTAAAGAGGAACTCACTGGAATTATTAGTAAAGGCTATGTGATAATTTAGTGAAACTTCAATATTCATATAATCTTGACAATCACACTGACAAGAGCGATGTTGGAAGGGGAGATTGTACAATTTTTTTCATTCTTTCTTTGAATAACACAATGTGCAACTGGCAAGGGACGTAACTATCTAAGAGCGACCGTGGTGTCATGAAACTTAGTGAATGAGTAATGTCACCTGAAGAGATCTTCTGGGAAATTGTGATAAAGTGCAGTTTAAAGTAATATAAAGTTTAAAAGTGAATCACAGAAAGGACAAGTTACACCTAGAAACAAAAACAGCCAATTACGCGAGTTTGACAGGAGAACTGACCAAGGTAAACAGGCGAAACAGACTGAAACATGTGTCTGTAAATGAACAGTGGAAAACATTTGAAGGAGCAGTGTAAATCACTCAACAAAAAGATATTCCATTGAAACAGACATAACCTCAGCAAGAAATTCCCACTGGTCTGTCACTCAGGACAAAATGGATCATATCAGATTATGAGGCTTAGCCGATTACCACAAAGTAATTAAGATCCTGAAATGAGAGAGAGTTTAAGCAGTAAGTGATAAATGGATTGAAAAGGGTCTGCTAGCACGGTGGAGGGCAATAGGAAGAGGAATCATTGTCAGGGTTTAATGACACGATAGGAACAGGGAGAGGTGAAGGTGCTGGAGGTGGTGAGAGTGTTACAGAGAGTGGTCCCGGCCTGAACGGTGTTAAAAAGCCAGTACGGATTGCTGCAGAGGTAGGGAGAGACACATGTATTTTTATTTATTCATTCATGGAATGAGTGTGACACTGATTGGATCAGCATTCTTTGCCCCAATGCTAGTTACCCATAGGGCAGATTAGAGTCAGCCATATTGTTGAGGGTCTGGATTCACATGTAGGCCAGACTAGGTTGGCATGTCAGATGTCATTCCCTGAAGGAGCTAAGTGAACCTGATGAGTTCTTCCCACTGATCAACAATGCTTTTATACAGGCTTTTCCAATGTCTTGTACAGCTATAACATGAGATCCCAACTCCTACTCTCAATGCTTTGCCCAATGAAGGTAACCTTCCCAAACTCCTGCTTCACCAGCCTGTCTACCAGTGTCGCTACTCTCAAGGAACTGTGTACCTGCATTCCTGGGTCTCTGAATGACAACACTACCCAGGGCCCCAACATTAACTGTACAGTCCCGCCCTGGTTTGTTTCACCAAATTGGAACACTTCACCTTTATCTAATGAAACTCCATCTACTATTCTTCAGCCCACTATCCCAGCAGTTCTGTCCATTCTATTGTTTCATAAATAACCTTCTTCACTGTCCACTTTACCATCAATTTCAGTGTCTCCCAAAAAACTTACTTACCAGGAAATCAATATTCCCATCCAAGCCATTTACCCTAACGACAAACAACAGTGGACCCACTGCACCGCTGGTCACATGCCTCCACTCAGAAAAACAACATGTCTCCCACCACCTCTGTCTCCTAACATCAAGCCAACGCTGTATCCAGTTCCCTCGCACCTCCGGAATGTCATATCCTTTTACAATGTTCTGGGCTTATGACTTAGTTTACCACACGGAACGGAGAACACAGAACAGTACAGTACAATGCCCTTCGGCCATGATGCCATGCCAACCTTTTATCCGTCTGTCAGATCAAAGCAACCTGCATACCCTTCATCTTAATGCCATCCATGTGCCTATCCAAGAGTCGATTAAATGTCCCTCATATATCTGACTCTTCTACCACTGCTGGCAGTGCATTCCAACCACGCAGCACTCTTTGGAAAGAACCAATCTCTGAAATTTCTCCTTACCCATCCACCAATCACCTTAAAATTATTTATGTCCACTGCCAATAGCCATTTATGCCATGGTATAACGAAGTCTCTCTCTATTCACTCTATCTATGTCTCACATCATCTTGTTCACCTGTACCAAGTCGCCCCTCACCCTTCTTCACTTCAATGACAAAAGGCTTACTTCCGTGAACCTTTCTTCCAAAGACATGCTTTCCAGCACAGGCAGCGTTCTGGTAAATCTCCTAGTTACCCTCCCTAAAGCTTCCACTGCCTTCCTGTAATGTTGGGATCAGAACTGAACACAATATTCCAACTGAGGTCTAACCATTGCTCTATAGAGCTGCAGCATAACCTCATAGCTTGAAAAACCAATCCCCCAGCCATTGAAAGGCAACACAACATATTCCTTCTTAACAGCCCTATCAGTTTGGATGGCAAATTTGAGGGATCGATGGACGTGCAACCCAAGATCTTTCTGTTCCACAACATTACCAAGTATTATGCCTTTAACCCTGTATTCTGCATTCAAGTTCGACCTTCCAAAATAAATCATTTCACTTTTTTCCAGATTGAACTCTATCTGCCACTTATCACCCAGCTCTGCATCCTGACAATATCCTGCTGCAAGCTACAACAGCCCTCCATACTATCCATCATTCCACCAACCTCCATGTCATTGGCAAAATTGCTAACCCATTCTTCCACAAACACATCCAAGATTCACCTAATCTGCACATCTTTGGACGATGGATGGAAACTGGAGCACCTGGAGGAACCCCACGCAGACATGGGGAGAATGTGCAAACTCCACACAGTCGCCCGGAACTGGAATTGAAATCGGTTCCCTGGTGCTAGAAGGCAACCGTGCTAACCACTGAGCCATTATGCTGCCCCCGTATAACCCTATAGAGGTCTAACGGTCCTAGCGTCCTCAACCTTATGTAAGCGTCGTTCTTCCTCTTGACTAGATGAACGACATCCCTTGGAATCTTGTCAATGCTTTGCTGAAGTCCATGCACACAACATGGACAGCTCTGCCCTCATCTATCTCTGTGCCACCTCCTCGAAGAGTCAATCCGGTTTGTGAAACACAGTTTTCCACTCTCAAAGCCACGCTGATTATCTCTAATCAGCCCTTGCCTTTCCGAATATATGTAGCTCCTTTCTCTCAGAATCTCCTCCCCCATCACTGGGCTCACGGGGCTGTTATTTCTTTGTTTTTCCCTGCAACACTTAAGTGATGGAACAGCATTAGCCGCCTTCCAGTCTTCCGGCATCTCACTGTGTCGGTTGATAATATAAATATCTCTGTTAGGGACAATGCAATCTCTTCCCGACCTTCCCACAATATTCTCGGATCGACCTAATGAGCTACTGAGGATTCATCTACCTTTACTTCTTTTAATATTCTGGCACTTTCTCTTCTCTGTTGAGGATCCTTTCCAAGACATCGCAATTTATTTCCCAAAGTTCCCGAGCTTCCATGTCTTTCTCCACAATAAATACTGACAAGAATTTTTATTTTTGTTTAAGATCTCAACTATCTCTTCTGGTTCTACACATAGGCGACCTTATTGATCTTTAAGGGGCCCTATTTTCTACCAAGGTATCCTTTAGCCCTTATCGAAACTTGCACAAAGGCTACTGAAAATTCAAGTAAACCATATCCTCCGTTCCATCACCTCACCCCCCGCCCCCACCAACCCCCGCCCGCACCGCCCCCTCCCCCCACCTCCACAACACCGTTATCTATTCTGGCAACAAATAAAATCTTTTATAAAATGTGTTTCTCAGGGTTCAGTTAGTTATTGTTGATGTATCGTTTCTCACTCATTTCAGCATGCTCCTGACTTTCTGTCAGGCTAACAGTATTTGTTTTGAAACTGGAAACGTAAAGGATTGTGGGAGTTCTTGTTTATCAATCAGAAAAAAAAAGTTGCCTACAGGGTCATGAAGTAATAAAGAAGGCAAATCAAATGCTGTCATTTATTACAATGTGAATGGAGGCTAAATATAGGGAGATTTTACTAAAACGATGCAAGGTACATGTCAGACTACACCTAGAATATTATGAACAGTGTGAATGCCCGAAGGAAAGACATTCTTGCATCAGAGGCAGGTCAGAGAAGGTTCACTCGGCTGATATAGGGAATGGAGGGATTTTATAATAAGAAGAGGTGGTGTAGATTGAGAATGAACCCATTGAAGTCGAGAAAAAAGGAAGAGAAACTGAATAAAACATGCAAGATTCTGAAGTGCTTTGATCGGTTAAATACTGGGAATATAGGAAATAGAACAGTGCAGCACAGCAATAGGCCCTTCGGGCCACTATGATGCTACTCTCAACTCATACCATCCCTATGTACATGGTCCATGTCCCCCTATTCTCTGCCCGTTCATACTTCTCTCTAAACGCCACTTCAAACCTTTACTCATATTTCTGTTTCTATGATCTCGCTTGGCACCTTCTTTAGGGCTTATGCCTGAAACGTCGATTCTGCTGCTCCTTGGATACTGCCTGTCCTGCTGCGCTTTTCCAGCAGCACATTTTTCAGCATCATCTCACACTTGTCCAGATTAAACTCAATTTACCATTTCTCTCCACATCTTTCCAACTAATCTTTAACCTCCTGCAACCTTGGATCTCCTTGCTCATTAACCCCAACTCAATCAATTTTCATGTCATCTGCAATAATTATATTTGTCACTACCTTTCATTTGAATTGTTTGAGAATCTGTAACCAGGGTCAGAAAATCCCAGCAACAGCTCACCCATTTAAGATGGAGATGAGGAGGAATGTATTCACTCAAAGGGTGGGGACTCTGTGGGAATTCCTGACTGCAGGGGGCTGCCGAGGCTAGGTCATTAAGAATATTTATTCCAGAGATGGTTAGACTTTAATGCATCAGGGAAACAAGGGTTTTGTGGAAAAGGCAGGAAAGTAGAGTTGAAGATCATCAGGTCAGCCATGATCTGATTAAAGGGCAGAGACTACTCAATGGCCAAATGGCCTAATTCTGCTCCTACATCTCAACTCAGTATCTCCATTATAACATTTAGGATCTCTGTTCACAAAACTCCTTTATAATGAGATTATTAGATATTTATTATTCCACAGCATTTGATCTACAATAGAAAATTTGATGGCTCCTTGATATGATGTTATGGAAAACCATCTCGTATACAATCCAGAATTCCATCCATTACAGCCCTGATACTCATTAGTTATCCAGTCGGTATGGGGACCACTGTCACACACAGTTCCTGTCCTGCCCTTGTTGCAATTACATTCAGTGTCCTGACCATAACCATATTGACATTCCCATCACTGCCTGGTTGCTGCTGCTTGTTTATTCTCAGCTCCACCCAAATAGACTCCAAATTTTTATCTTCAGATCCACATGACTGTCGTATTAATGCATTAAACTCATCCTTTCTTTCCAACTTGCCTGTCCTGCCTTGATCCCAACAATCTTTCAATATTCCCTTCCCACCGATGGTCATCCGTAGCTTTATTCCGGAATGACGGTTCCATTTCTATCATATCTGTTCACTGTCATTCAAGCTGCCTTATGGCGAATGCAGGCAGTCATTCCTCAGTAATGGGGGGGTTGAACAGATAGTAGAGGTGAGGGAGATAGTGAGGCTTACAGGGGCTTGAGAATGTTAGAGTTAAACAGAGTTACATCTGGTCAAGAATGTCAGTGAAACAAACGGGTTTGGTGATTGGAGGAATTTGCAGAGAAAGAGGGAGCTGGATTAGATTCTGGAGAAAGGGATAGGGATGGATGTAGGGAGAGGCAGGCAGTCTGAGAGGCAGAAACAAAGGGGTCTTTCAGGGAGAAGTGTACTGTATATACTAACAGAGATATGGAACGTTGTAGTGACAGAAGACATTTACTGTTATAAGAAGGCTTCCAGATTCTGAAGGCTGCATAGATATGAAGGTAATGGAGAATGCCAGGTTACTGGGTTGGAGAGAGTTACACAAATGGGAAGGATTGAACAAACTGAAAGAGGTTCCTATGGTCAGGAGGGTTGGTGAGGGGGGGGGGGAGGGGGAGGTTTAAATAGATTATGATCGAAGAATTGGAGAAGGATAAGGAGGTTACAGATGGATGTAGGGATTGGATGAGCTGACTTTAAAAGTGAGTCTTATGGGAACTGGAGAGTCACAAAGATTGGGGTTGGTGTTAAGATCGGGAAATCTGCAGGGACTTCAAGGGATTACCCAACAAGCGAAGATTAAACGGGCTCCATAGATTGGGATGTTGTCAGGACTGGAAGAGGTTACACGGATAGGGAGGGCTTTAAGGGCTGGAGATGTTTATAGAGATAGTGGTGGGGCTGAAGCAGTTAGCAGAGACATGAAAACTTTTAAGACAGTACTAAGATACACTGGCTTTAGTTAGTGCAAGAATGGGAAGCTTAATGAGACTGGAGGAGCGAAGAAAGGTACAGACAGCAGTGGTGGCAGCAGTTGTTAACGGATTATAGAGAGACTTGCAGATGAGTGAGAGTGTGGGCTTCAGATTCTGACAGCCGTTATACGAAGTGGAGTAGTCTTAGAAAATGGCGATTTTGCGACTTTAGAAGGTGCTGAACGGACTGGAAGTGGTAAAAGATGTAGGGAGGGTTGTGGAAGCAGTTGGTGGTTAGAGATAGGGAGCACTGCAGAGACTGCAGGGAATCATACAGACAGGGGGGATTTCTAAGAGCGGGGAAAGTAACAGAAATAGAGAAAGTGCAGTGCCTGAAGAGGATTCAGAAACCAGGAGGTTTCAAGGTGCAGGACAAAGTTACAAAGACTGAGACAGTTGTAGGGATTGGAGGAGCATAGAAAGTTAGGGAGGGCTTTCAACCCTGTAGGATAGCATGTTACAGAGAAGGGGGAAGTTTCACAACTAAAGGGAGTTAGAAAGATCAGGAGGATTTGAGGTTATTGGAGCAGCTTTAACTGTATAGTTTCTCCAGAGATAGGGAGAGTTGTGGGCTGGAACAGGTGACATAGAGAGGGAGGGTTTTAAGAATAAGGAGGACTTTTCAGAGAAACTGAAGGATGTAGGGAGAGAACATGTTGAGAGTCACAGTGACAATTACGGCAGCTCATGAACGTAACAGAAATCAATAGTGTAGTGATAAGGGGTGCACATTAAAATAAAAGATTTGTAGTGATTGAAGAGATTACATGCACAGCGAGGGGAGTAAGGACTACTAGACTTTACAGAGATTGAGTCTAGTTGAGAGAGGAAGAGTTTATTGGCATCATTAGGATGGTAGAGACTAAATTCAATGATAGGGACGGTAGAACTTGATGGTATCCACAGCCATGGAGGATGTTAACTGGTGGAGGAGGTTCCTAAGGTCAGGACTCCTTGTGAGATTTCACAGATAGTGAGATTCTCAGGTAGGAACCAGACATAGTTACAAAGACAGGGAGGTATTTCAGGTCTGGAAGGGATTACATGGATCTGGACAACTCAATGGACTGAATAATTTTTCACGGATAAGGAAGGGTTGGAGGAGCTGGAGAAGTTTAGATGAGATTAGATTAGATTACTTACAGTGTGGAAACAGGCCCTTCGGCCCAACAAGTCCACACCGACCCGACGAAGAGCAACCCACCCATACCCCTACATTTACCACCCATATAGGGACGGATGGAGAGGTTAAAGGCAAATATATTGACATGGAGGGTGGTATTGGTAGAAGGAGCATACAGGAATAGACAGGACTGTCGGGGTTTACAGGGATGAAGGAATTTAGTATCCACTGGAGAAGTTGAGAGATTAGGGTGTTCGGGGTGAGAGAACCTGACAGAGACAGAAAGCAATGTGTGGATTATAGAGGAGATTCCAAACAGAGGAAGGATTGTCGGGACTGGAGGATATTACAGAGATCACTAATACAGCATGGACCAGGATTGATGCCTGGGACCTCCTGTGCTGTCTCAGTGAGGACCAGTACAGCAGAGGGGAAAGCAGGACCCCCGCAAGATGGTGGGATTAAAGCCTTGAATGTAGCTGTTCCTTGCCAAACATTGTAACTATTTCCTCTATCTGTCAGCCACGTTTCAGTTTTGGCTGGAATATCCCAGTCCCTCGAGCCAATCCATGCTCTGAGCTCATCTGCCTTCCAGTCAGGCCTCGTGCGTTGCCAGTCAGCCAACCTCCCACCCCCACCCCTAACCAAGGGAGATTGATGTCCCTCTGGTTCAAGGCCACCCCGCCCCCCGCCTTTGACAGGTCACCTCTACCCCAGAAGAGATCCCAATGATCCAAGAACTGAAAACCCTGCCCCCGACTCCTGCTCCTCAGCCAAACATCCATCTGGCCTATATTGCTATTTCTATCCTCACCGGCACGTGGCCCTGGGAGTCATCTGGAGATCACTATCCTCGAGGTCATCCTTTTTAACTTCTTCCCTAACTCCGGATACGCATTTCACAGGACCCCATCTGTTTGTCTACCTCGGTCATGTGGGCCGATGTGCACAATGAAGTCTGGCTGTTCACCCTCCCCCTTCAGAATGCTCAGTAACTGCGCAGAGACAGCCTTGACCCTGAAACCCCGGGAGGCAGAACGCCGTCCTGGGGTCACTTCTGCAGCCACACAGTCTCCAGTCTGTCCCCCTCACAACTCAGTCTCCTATAATTAGAGACGACGTAAAAACAGAGACTGGGCTGAACTACCTGCAGTTAGGGCTATATTTGGAAAGTGGAGTATGTTAAAGTGAGACAGTGAGAATCCATGACCAGTGCGTTCATAAAGTGGGAATGACAAAGGCAGCAAGTCCAGGGAATACTGATCAAGTGGTATCGTGAGTTTGATAAAGAAAATACAGTGCAATAAAAACAGGTGAAGCCATTCACAAGTATAAAGAGGGCAAAGGGTCCTTAGAAATGAGGGGCAAGCAATGGCCATGAAACCTCCTTGGCAGACACTATTAAGGAAAAGCTACAAGATATTTTATGACTACAATCAGAGTCAGAGGATTCCCAGCTAAAGAGTGTGGTATGTTGGAAACCAAAGGGATAACCTGTACATGGAGCCAGAGGAAATAGGTGACGCCTTCAATTAACACTTCTCTTCTATATTCAGACAGGAGAAAGACACTGTAGCCGCGGATTTCCATTCAAATGGTGAGGTTCGGGAATATGTTAAGATCAATAAGGAGGAGGTATTAAATGTTTTCACAGCCATAAAGGTGGATAAACCCCCAGTACCCAATGAAATGTATCCCAGGCTGCTATGGAAGGTACGGGAGGAGATTGCTGGGGCCCTGGTGGTTATATTTAATACTTTGCTGGCCACCGGTGAAGTGCCACATGACTGGAGGGTCGCTAATGTGGTTCCTTTGTTTAAGAAGGGCAGCAGGGATAGGCCAGGTAATTACAGAGCCAATACTCTGACAGCAGGAGAGGAAAACTATTGGAAACAATTCTGAGGGCCAATTAGGGATAGTCAGCAAGTATTTAGTAAAGGAAGATTCTGTCCGATGAAGTCAGCTGAGTTTTCTTTGAAATCACGATTAAAAATATTACTGAGAGCAGTACAGATGACGTGGGTTCCTTGGAGTTCACTATGGCCTTTGACAAGGTCCCACGTGGAAGGCTGGTCCAACACACCCATGGGATCCAAGGCAAGTTGGCAAATTGGATCCACAATTGGTTGTGCGAGATAAGTGGCTGTCCAGCCCCATCTACGGCACTTTTTATTTCCCTTTCCAGGAACAAAGACACGGAGGAGTCTGTCCAAAACTTTTTCATTCAACTTTGCAAAGTCGGGTGCTGTTCCCAAAGGTACACACACACAAGCATAGTAATCTCCACGCATTATATACATGTATATGTGAGCTGGGTCTACTACTGCTGTCTTGACCAACGAGTGCTCGGATTCCCCACTGTTTTCCTTATTTGGGTTCTGGTGCCTGCGATTATTTTGTTATTCACTTGGCCAATCAGTGTTCGAGCTTCCCGTTCTTCCCTTGTATGGATGATGTTGTACAACTGTGGTTAAGGGCGGTCTCTCAACTATCGAGGAAAGCTGTTACAACTGTTTCATTCATATAAACGTGGGGGAGGTCCGGCAACAGTTTCGAGTGTCTGCTTGTGTTTACTATAAGGTAGAAAAGACTAAAAGGCAGCTAACCGTCTACCCCCTACATGCTTGTGTTTACTATAAGTTAGAAAAGACTAAAAGGCAGCTAACCGTTTAAAAATTACACTAACCACATATCCCCCGTGTCTTTTCTTACGGCCTGTAATTTTTCAACCGTAAGTTTCTTCTCCAGGGCATTTAATAACTCCCGAGCTTGTTCATCAAACTGCCCGTCTCTAATACTACCCCTGCCCAAGAGGGATTCACGTTGTTCCATCTCGTGATCTATTCGTTCAACCTGCCCATAGGGATCATCCTTCTTAGTAAGGGCGGTTTCGATCAGTCGTTGAGTTAATCCCCGGACACAGGGAATAACGCAACACCCAATGGCAGTGAGTACCCCTGCCACCACTATACATGAGACAAGAAAGGGAACGACCACCCCCGTCCATTTACCGAACCAAGCTTCCAACCAGTCCGTGAGGCCAGAGTCGATGTCCGAGTTTTCGGCCAGTTCGTCCGCCAATGTGGTGAGTCCATCCAGGGCGCGGGTGATGGACCCATCAGGGGCTGTGTTGTTGGGGATGAAAGTGCAGCACTGAGTGCCTATCATGACACAAGCACCCCCCTTCTCTGCCAACATCATGTCTAAGGCCAACCTATTTTCCCACGCCATCCGACTAGTGGCGTCCAGTTGTTCTGCTATTCCTTTCACTGCATCCCGGGTATAATAAATGAACCTCTGCTGATTGTAGTAAATATAATTAATCCAATCCACATTCTTATTGATGGTCACCCACCAAAACAGTGACGAATCAAAACCCGCCGCTATCTGGTTCCTAGCCTTGTATTCGTCAGGAACACCCCTGGGGACCCCTATGGCATCTAAATATATGTTATCATCGAAAGAGGTCTCCAAAGCTCTCTCAGTTCTTCCACTAGAATGGGGTCGCTCTCGTTTTTCGAATGCCAGGGTGAATGGGATGGCCAATTGAACGATCGCACAAGTGCCCGTCCATTTTTGGGGCAGGGTCGGTCGCAGAACCCTCCCACCACAGTACCACCAGATGTCTGCCCTAGGCACATGAATGTGGGAGTAATTCCCGCCCCCGGTAGTTTCATTGACCAGCCGAATTGATCCGCTGCACTTGTCAAATGTCCCCACATCGTCGTCCAACTGTAGTCCCGTCCGAGAGACGCAGGCCTGGTGCGTACCCGTTACCCCTGAGAATGATGGCGGGCGGGGCGCCCCCTCAGACCTGACGGGGGGAATCTTCAAACTCAAGGGTCGACAAGTGGGGTCGTTCCAGGCCTCTCGGTCCTGGTACAGCCTTATCATGCAGTCCATGGCTCGTGGGTGTTTCTTCCATCCCAGCGGGAATGGGACCACCTGAGGGTTAGGGCGGGCACTCGTGCATGCGTAGCAATCACTCTTTTTCCTGCTCCTCACAGTATATTTGACCCATTCCATCCAGGCATTCGCCTCCACGTATCCCGTTTCTATTTCAAAGGTCTTTTCCAAATCCGTCGTCTCAATTATTCTAATCTGTTCCTGCTTATCAGTGGTGGAGGAGCCCCCAGACTCAGCTTCAATGAACGTGATATACGTGCAGCACAGCTGCATCCCCCCCCCCATCCTGCCTGGCCCCCAACTCTAATACCCAGTATTGTTCTATTAAGGCTCGCCTCGTTCTTTTCCAAGTTCTTTATGGTCAGATAAAGCGGATTGCACTGATTCTGCCAACAATCTCGTCCAGGGGTGATGGGATCACGGACAACTGACACCATAGCCTGGACCCCGGGGGCTGGAGGCGTATTTAGGCATTCCCTACCATGCAATTGTAATACTAACGCCTGACCCTGGAATCCCCTTTCTCTCTCTTGGTTCCGCTTAGTTTGATTCAGTTGACTTTTAGTCCTACAGGGCACCAACTCACATCGGTCTAAGCTAAATGTCTGTGTTGATTGGTTGGCAAGCACGGAGATGGAGAACCACTGACGGTCCTCTGCTTGTTTTTTCCAGAGGCCAAATTGGGTAACACGCACACTATGACCCAGCCCAAGGATAATGGCATAGCAAGTTAACAATACGATTGACCGCATTTTTTTTCCCGTGACACCCGTAGCCCGAGGCCACAGTTCCTTTAGACTCGCCAAAGTCCGATTAGTTCGTTCTCAGGGTCTCTGTTCCTTAGATGCCTTTGTCAGAGAGGTTAGTTCGTCCTCCGTCGGTTGTGGCACTGGTCCCTTGACTCGAGTGTAATGTGTCCAGCCCTTTTCGGCCGTATGGACAGCCGTTTCGGTCGTCAAAAGTACCAGGAAGGGACCGTCCCAAGTTGGTTCGAGGGTACGTTGCTTCCAGCTTTTAATCAGGACCCACTGACCCGGCTTGATGGTGTGCACCGCAAACTCGAGGGGCGGCGTCTGTGCCAAAAGTCCCTGTTGGCATAAACGAGATAGAGCAGACCCCAGAGCCACCACATATTTTTGCACAAACATATCCCGAGACTCAAATACAGGAGGTTCCCCCTTCGGCCCATGGAAGGGGAGGCCAAATAGCATTTCGAAAGGGGAGACGCCCAAATCCCGCCTTGGCTGGGTACGAATTTGCAATAGGGCAAGGGGTAGGCATTTGGCCCAAGGCAGGCCGATTTCACTAGTGAGTTTGGTTAGCTGCTTTTTGATGGTCTGGTTCATTCTTTCGACCTTGCCCGAGGAGGAGGGATGCCAGGGTGTGCGCAAATCCCAGTCAATCCCCATTGCTTGCACTACATTCTGGAGGATGGTCGAGGTGAAGTGGCTCCCCTGGTCAGAGTCAATAGCGCGGGGTAGCCCAAATCGTGGGATGATTTGCTCGAGTAGAATCTTGCTAACCTGAGTTGCCGTTGCCGTGGTAGTGGGGAAAGCTTCCACCCATCCTGTCAGGTGATCTACCACTACTAATAGATACTTCAGGCGACCTATGGGGGGGAGCTCAGTGTAATCTACCTGGACATACTCAAACGGCCTATAGGCCGGACTCCTACCCCCTTGTCTTGCATGCTGCCGCAGCCCCCTTTTGTTAATCTTTCGACACGTTATGCAATCTCCTGTGACCTGCTTGGCCACCGTGTACAGACCAGGGTGAGCATATCGGCGCAGGAAGGCATCACACAGTGCCTGGGCGCCCCAGTGACCCCCTTGGTGTAGACGGGCAATAATGTCCCGCGTCAACGGTCGATTTAGTAGCTGGCGGCCATCGGGTAAGGTCCACTTGCCTTCCCTATCCTTTGTACCACCCAGAGACGCGAGAAGAGTTTCTTCTTTGTCAGTAAACGTGGGCACTTCGGTAATTTCGGATATCTGGGGAATCCTTACCAGGCAGTTTATTACTTCCTTTCCCATCCCAGCCAATTTTCCCTGTTTATCTGCCAATTGATTCCCCAGGGTCTCTATTTTATCGTCTTTCTGGTGTCTTTTCACATGTACTACAGCAATCTCTTGTGGCAGCAACAAATCCTCCAAGATCATGACTACTAGTTCCTCGTGGACCAACTCCTTTCCTCTACTATTTCTCATTCCCCTTTCTTTCCAGATCTTCCCAAAGGTTTGTACTACCCCAAAGGCATACTTAGAGTCAGTGTAGATTGTCCCGGCTATTCTCTTTAAATTCCTCAGAGCCCGGTGCAAGCCGTACAATTCGCACTTTTGTGCCGACCAGGCATTCGGTAGCCGTCCACTTTCCACTAATTCCCAACCAGTCTCACTAATGACTGCATAACCGTTGTGTCTCTTCCCATCTATCACTCGAGAGGACCCGTCAATGTACCACCGCCTTCCTGCATGTAAGGGGGTATCCCTCAGATCTTCCCTCACTTTACTCTGGTACTCTATTATGTCTGAACAACAGTGTTCCAGTTCCTCCTCCCCTTCCCCTTTCCAAAGAAAGTCCGCCGGGTTCTGGCAGCCCCCGACTTCTATTCGGAGGTCTTCTCGGTCTAACAATATGGCTTCATATTTCAGAATTCTCGAGTCAGTCAGCCACCTCCCGGCCTTCTGATTCAGGATAGTTCTAACCTGGTGGGGAGTAGTGACTGTCAAGGGGGCCCCAAAAGTCAACTTCCTGCTTTCCTCTACCAGCTTTTCCGTGGCTGCCACCGCTTGGACACACTCCGGCCACCCTCGGGAGACTGGATCCAGAATGTTTGACAGGAAAGCCACGGGCTTCCTTTTTCCCCCCCAATCCTGGGTCAATACTCCAAGAGCGGTTCCCTTTCTGGAGTTCACAAAGAGACGAAATGTCTTACTAAAATCCAGCAAGCTTAAAACAGGTGCGGCGATCAATTTTCCTTTTAGGATTTCAATTAACTTTTTCTCCTCCTCCTCCCATTTTATTCTGTTGGGTGCCTCCTCAATGAGTTTTAGGTACAAGTCTTTAGTAAGGGGGGGCATAGTCGTCTATCCATAACCGACAATAGCCTAAGAGTCCCAAGAACTTCCGTAACTCCCTCTTGGTCGTTGGGAGGCCTAGTTCGATTATTGCCCGCACTCTTTCCGGACTTATTCGTTTCTGTCCCTGGCTTATCAAGTGTCCCAGGTACTTAACCTCTTTCTCGACATATTGGAGCTTCTTCTGGCTCACTCTTAACCCCTTCTCAGCTAGGTAATTTAATAGGGCATTAGTCCCAAGTTGGACGTCCTCCTCCGCGGGTCCGGATAAAAGGAGATCGTCCACGTATTGTGTAAGCTTAAGGGCCGGGGACAAGGTTAGTCCCTTCAATAATTGTTCCAGAATCTGCCCGTACAGAGTCGGGGACTCAGTGAATCCTTGGGGGAGTACTGTCCACCTGTACTGTTGTTTTCTGCCAGTATCAGGATCCTCCCATTCAAAAGCAAAAACATTCTGTCCTTGTCCAGGGGACACGCCCAGAAGGCATCCTTTAAGTCTATAACACTAAACCAGCCGTGGTCCGGGGGTATTCGACCCAGAATAGTGTATGGGTTCGGTACCACAGGGTGCCGTACTTGGACAATTTTATTTACTTCCCTTAGGTCTTGGACCATTTGGTAGCTCCCATCCGACTTCCGAACCGGCAGGATGGGGGAATTGTATCGTGACATACAGGGCTCTACCAATCCATCTTTTATTCGGTCTTCCATAACTGTCTTCAGGCCCTGCCTCCCTTCCCAAGAGATGGAGTATTGGCGCACTCTGACGTCGGGGCTCTGGGGCTTTAATTTTACCTCCACAGGTCGAATTGCGAGTCCCCCCCGCTTCCCTTTGGCGACCCAAACCCTAGGGTCTATCTCTGTCAATCGGGACTCACTAAGGTATGACAGGGTAACGGCTAATTCTTCCTCTTCTCCTACTTCTATTCGTAATCCGAAACGGACTATCAAATCCCGTCCCAACAACCCATAGGGAAGATGGGGGAGGTGAAGGAGTTCCACCTGGAGCTCCTCCTCCTCCAGCTGCAAGGGTTGTGGTTCGAATATTTTCGCACTAAAAACCCCACCCTTAACTCCTGAAATGTTTAATGTTTTAGCTTGGAAGCCAACCCCCCGAGGATGGAGGGGAATTGAGGACCTGCCGGCGCCTGTGTCAACTAAGAAGGTAACATCTTGTCTAAATGGGCCCACCCGTAAATTTACCAGGGGTTCTTGGTAGGCCCGTGTTCCGAACCTCCCCTGACTTCCCTAATCCATTTGTTCACACTCCATTTCATACATCCCTTCTGTATCCCTTTTAAACTCGGGACAATCCCTTTTGAAGTGTCCCAGTCTCCCGCAATGGTAACGTCCGGCCTTCTGAGGGCGCTCAATTCCATAAGATCCTCCTCTCTCACTTCTGCCCCGTCTCGCTTCTCTCCCTCTCCAACTTTTCTTCGACGTTCCTCTTTCCACCCCATAATCTCCCTCCCCCATTCCGGTGGACTTACAAGCTTCCCCTACGGCTGCCACCATCATTTTTGTCTTATGTTTCTCCCTTATTACATCCCTCTGAACGTACACCTTCTGTGCTTCCCGTAATAATTCTGCAACATCCTTTTCAGCCCAATCCTCCACTTTCTGTAATTTCTTCTGAATGTCAGGCCATGACTTAGTCACAAAGTGCACCTTAAGCATGCTCTTGCGTATTTCCCCATCGGGGTCTAAACCTGAATACTTTCGCATGGACTCCCGCAAACGGTCTGAAAACTCACTCGGGGATTCATTCTTTTTCTGTCCAACTTCAAATGCTTTCGCTAAATTCCGCTGTTTGGGCCCGCAGGTTTGGATCCCCCTGATTATAAGGCTTCTGAGGTCTGTTATATTGGCCCGTCCCCCCGCGTCGTTATGATCCCACCGGGGTTCCTCTATGGGGTACTTCTGTTCTCCACGCTGAGGGCCGTCCTGATGCTCCCTATCCCAAATGGCCATTGCATCATTCCGGATCATAACAATTTCATCGTAATTAAATAATATTCTCATCATGGCCTGCAGTTCAGCCCATGTGTATATACTGGGCCCCAGAAATTGGTCCAGTTGTAATCCCACACTGACGGGGTAGTCCAGTAGATGGGGTAGTTCATTACGGAGTTGCCGGATATCCCCAAAATTTAAAGGTTGTACTACGAACCCGGTCTGTTCGTTCCCAAACGGCACCTCTCGTAAGGGGTTCAGCTGTTCAAGATTGTCACTCCTCCCAGCTCTCAATCCCTCTTCTCGACCTCTCCGCATCTCGAGTCGGACTGATTTCCTCGTGCCTGGGGTGAGTTCTGCGCCCCCTCCTGTGCCCCCCCCCCAGTAGTCCCTTCCTCACTGGTCGTAGCCTGCTGGGACTCGGAATTATCCGTAGCAGGAGGGAGGTCCGCGCTGGACGCCTGGTCGTGCGCGGGTGGTATATACGGGGGCGGGGCAGACGGTGGCAAACCGTCGGTAAGGATGTCCCAAGACTTCTGGGGCTTCCTCGGGTCTGTTTGCGGAATCAGAGGATAGAGACGCGTGGGACTCTCGCCGTCGCCCGCCAACCAGGCGGCGGCATATTTGCTCTCCTCTGGGTCAAACAGTTGTTTTCTGTTAACATATACATTTAGGATTTGACACACCCAGTCTTCATCAGACCCATACTCAGGCCAAACTACCGAGGGGGCGCGGATAGGTTCTTTGGTCCATATAAAACAACAATATTTTATCATGGTCTCTTTCTTTAGGTCCTTCGTTCTACTACTGTCCGTCCATAGACTTAACTTCCGACCTAATGGACTATCGGGGGGTATTTCTTTCCCATTTGCAGTCTTCCCTGATTTTTCCTTAGTAAATCTAGAAGTCTGATTTCCCATGGTTTATCTTCGGTCCTGGTCTTAAACGCCCAAAGCGTTTTCAAAGATGACCGTCAAAACCACAATTTCCCGTGGTCTATCTTCAGTCCTGGTCTTAAACGCCCAAAGCGTTTTCACAGATGACCGTCAAAACCACGCGGCCAACAAGGAAGAACAAAAGAATCTCTTACCTTGATCCGTGCACGGAGTTGTCTGGCCTTTTTAAATGTGTGTACCCCCGTGTATAGTCACTAACCGGTCGTCCCAGCACTCGTCCGTGTGTTCCTTTTCCAGGATTCAAAATTATTTTTAAATGAACCGGGTCACGTCCTCTCTTGGCCGACGGCCGACGGACCAAGCTGACCAGTGAGAAGTATAAATATATACTAGACGCGTCTTTGTTGTAATCAGGCTTGATCCGTGAGCCGAAGAGACTGCCCCCCCCCCCCGGCAATAATTATTTCATCCCGGAGGAGCCCCCAATTGTGCGAGATAGGTGGCTGTCCGACCCCATCTACGGCACTTTTTATTTCCCTTCCCAGGAACAAAAACACGGAGGAGTCTGTCCAAAACTTTTTCATTCAACTTTGCAAAGTCGGGTGCTGTTCCCAAAGGTACACACACATAAGCATAGTAATCTCCACGCATTATATACATGTATATGTGGGCTGGGTCTACTACTGCTGTCTTGACCAACGAGTGCTAGGATTCCCCACTGTTTTCCTTATTTGGGTTCTGGTACCTGCGATTATTTTGTTATTCACTTGGCCAATCAGTGTTCGAGCTTCCCGTTCTTCCCTTGTATGGATGATGTTGTACAACTGTGGTTAAGGGCGGTCTC
Organism: Chiloscyllium punctatum; assembly: GCF_047496795.1. NCBI lineage: Eukaryota > Metazoa > Chordata > Chondrichthyes > Orectolobiformes > Hemiscylliidae > Chiloscyllium > Chiloscyllium punctatum. The sequence goes on from NC_092765.1 coordinate 83,185,389, forward strand.
TCAACTATCGAGGAAAGCTGTTACAACTGTTTCATTCATATAAACGTGGGGGAGGTCCGGCAACAGTTTCGAGTGTCTGCATGTGTTTACTATAAGGTAGAAAAGACTAAAAGGCAGCTAACCGTCTACCCCCTACATGCTTGTGTTTAATATAAGTTAGAAAAGACTAAAAGGCAGCTAACCGTTTAAAAATTACACTACCCCCTACATGGTGGAGGATTGGTTATGTGTTTGAAGTTCTTCTACCAGTGGGTGTACCACAGGGATCTGTGCAGGAACCATTGCTGTTAATACCTTGGATGTGAAAGTAGAAGGTATATATTAGCAAGTTTGCAGATGACATGAATGGTGAGGGTGTTGTCCACAGTGAGGGGGATGTTCTCAGGCTACAGTCTGAAGGTTGAGGCTGGGATAGAATTTCAAGAGATTCACTTAAGTAGATAAGGCAGGCAAGAGCTCAGCAGGCTTTAAGGGAAAACTGACCTATTAAACTACTTTATGTCAACATAACACGCCTAACAGGTAAGGCAGATGAACTTGGTGCATGGACATGGGACTAGGAATGCATAGATATGACAGAAACACAGCTGAGGGAGGGGCAGGACTGACAGCTCAATGTTCCAGGGTACAGATTCTACAGGATGGAGAGAACAGGAGGTGAGAGAGGAGGGGGATTGGAGTTTTTGATCAGTGAAACATCACTGCAGTACTTAGAGACGATACTCCTGGGGATCGCCCGGTGATGCTGTAATGGTGGAAATGAGAAATGAGAATTGGTCCTCACTTCAATATGACTGCACTCCAGGCCCTCAATAGTCAGCGGGAAAAGGAGCAGCAAATATGTTGGGAGATCTCACATATCTGTAAGAAGGATAAGGTTGCAATTTTTGGGGATTTTAACCTTCTAAACCTAGACTGGGACTGCCAGAGTGTTCAGAACTTGGATGGGAGGGATTTGTTAGGCATGTTGAAGAAAACCATCTCAGTCAGAATGTCAATGGTCGGACTCCAGTAAGGGGTAAAACCTGACCTCCTCTTGGGAAACAAGGTAGGGAAAGGGACTGAGATGTTCGTGGGAAAACTCTTTGGCAAAATCACCACAATTCTATTCGTTTGAAAATAGCAATGGAAAAGGACATGGCTGGTCCACACGTTAATGATCAGAACTGGCCTTGCCTGAATCCAGCAGGGATGACTCAAGAGCTTTTAACAATTGCTTGTGGAGGCTATTTACAGGTAAAGGGACGTCAGGCAGGTGGGAAGCTTTCAAAAGAGAGATAAAATGAGAGTTCAGTGCCAGCATATTCCTGTTAGGCTGAAGGTCAATGCTGACACAAATAGGAAACACTGGATGACTGGGGGTATTGAGGTTCTGGTCAACAAAAAAGAGGCACGTGTCACATATAGCCAGCTGGATTAAAGGAATCTCTTGAGGAACATTCTGGCTGGAGTAATACACTTAAGTGGGAAATCAGGAGGGTACAAAGGGGACTACAGAAAGCTCTCGCAGATCAGGCGGAGGAAAATACAAGTATATTAACAACAGAAGATTAAATACGGACGGAATGTGGTTCCTTAAAGATCAATGGGGCCAACCAAGTGTGGAACCAGAGGAGATGGCTGAAATCCTAAATGAACATTTCACGTATCAACTTTCTGTGGAAGTCAGGGAAATATACAGTGATGTCTTCAAAAGACTCCAAATAACATAACAGGAGATGCTGGAGGTTCTAAAATGCGTACAAGGTCGACAAATCCCTGGGAACTAATCAAGTATAGCCCTGGATATTGTGGGAAGCTAATGAAGAAATTGTGGGGTCTCACAAAGAGATATTTCTATCACTGACAGCCACGGGTGATGAGCTGTAAGCCTGGAGGATGGCTAATGTTGTGCCAGTATTTAGGAAAGGCTGCGAGGGAAAGCCAGTGACATCAACACCAATTAGATGATGTCAGTGATGCATGCGTTGTTGGAAGCGATTCCGCAGGACAGGAGTTACATGCATTTGCAAAGGCAAGAATTGATTAGGTATCGTCAGCACACATTTGGAGTGCTGTGTAGAATTTTGATCATCTTGATTTAGGAAGCATTTCCTGAAACTGTGAATGGAGCAAAGATTGACGAAGATTGGGGGCAGCACGGTGGCTCAGTGGTAAGCACTGCTGCATCACAGCACCAGGGTCCCAGGTTCGATTCCAGCCTTGCGCGACTGTTTATGTGGAGGTTGCACATTATCCCAGTTTCTGCGTGGGTTTCCTCCAGGTACTCTGGCTTCCTCCCACCGTCCAAAGATGTGCAGGTCAGGTAAATTGGCCATGCTAAATTTTCCGCACTTGCTACGTGCGTCAGTCAGAGGGAAATGTGTCTGGGTGGGTTACTCTTCTGAGGGTCGTTATTGACTTGTTTGGCCGTCGGGCCTGCTTCTACACTGTAGGGAATCTAATCAATGTTACTGATACTGGAGGGTCTGACAGAATCAGAGAGGCTGGAAAGCAACATGGGGCGATGAGGTAGCTTTGGCAGAATAGATTAGGGAGAATGTAAATAATTTTCTACAGCACACAAGTACAGAAAACCAACTGGAAAGACAGAACAGGGCCCCTCAAAGATCAGTGAGGCGACACAAGTGTGGATCCACAGGAGATGGGGAAGATCCTAAATGAGCATTTCATGTCAGAACGTACTGTGGACAGATATAGGATGCAAAGGGAAAGAAACAGTGTCGGCTTGTAAAGTGTCCCCATTACGAAGAGGTGGTGATGGAGGTCTTAGAACACTTTGGTAGAGAAAGCCCCAGGTCCTGGACAAGTGTATGCCAAAGCATTGTTGCAAAGTAGTGGCAGGGACACAAGCAGGGATATTTGTATCATTGTCCTTCGTATTTCCACTGGGCGTAGATGGCTGAGGGGTGACCTTATAAAGGCTGATAAAACCATGAGGGGTACAGGTAAGTTGATTAACCCATGTCTTTACCCCAAGACAGTGGAGTCCATAAATAGATAGGTTTGAACTGCAGGAGGAGGAGGTGTTAGCCATTCTGGAATGTGTGAAAATAGGTAAGTCCCCTGGGCCGGATGTGTTTATCCTCAGATTCTCTGGAAGCCAGGAAGGAGACTGCTGAGCTTTTGGCTTAGATCCTTATTACGTCATTGTCTACAGAGATAGTGCCAGAAGGCTTAAGGACAACAAATGTTGTCCCCTTGTCCAAGAAGAAAGCAGAGAAAACCCTGGTAATTATATAGCTGTGAGCTCTTCTTCAATTCTGCGAAAAGTGTTGGATAGGCTTGAAAGGGATAAGATTTATAATCATCTGGAGATGAATAAGTTCAGTAAACACGGTTTAGCGAAGAGTAGGCTGTGCCTCACAAACCTTATTGAGTTCTTTAAGAAGGTGGATGAGAGTAAAGCAGTTGATGTGGTGTATATGGATTACAGTAAGGCATGTGTTAAGGTTCCCCACGGTGGGCTATTGCATACAATACGGAGAAATGGGATTGAGGGTGATTGTGCAGTTTGGATCACAAATTAGCTCGCTGAAAGAAGACAGAGAGTAGTGTTTCATGGGGAACACTCATCCTGGATTTTTGGTACTAGTTGGTTATGCCAGAATCTGTTTTGGGTTTAATGTTCCTTGTCATTTAAATAAATGACCTGGATGAGAGCATTGAAGGATGGGTTAGTAAATTTGCGGATGACACTAAAGTCAGTAAAGTTATGGATAGTAATGAAGGATGCCATCAGTTACAGAGAGGCATAGATATGCTGCAGAGCTGGACTGAGAGTTCACAAATGGAGTTTAATGTGGAAAAATGTGATGTCATTCATTTTGAAAGGAGTAAGAAGAATACAGAGTTCTCGGCGAGTAGTAAGATCCTTGGTAGTGTAGATGAACAGAGAGACCTCTGTGTACATGTACATAAATCATTGAAAGTTGCCACCCAGGCTGATAGGTTAGTTTAGAAGGAATTCAGTGTGTCAGCTTTTACTGGTACAGGGAATAAGTTTCGGAACCGTGAGATCCTGCTACAGCTGAACAAAACTCTGCTGCGGCCGCAATTGGAGCGTTGTGTACAGGTTAGGTCACCACATTACAGGAAGGATCTGGAAGCCTTGCAAAGGGTTCAGAGAAGATTTACCAGGATGTCATCTGGTATGGAGGGAGTGTCTTATGAGAAAGGTTGAGGAACTTGAAGCTGTTTTCGTTCAAAAGAAGACGTTTTCATGCCTATTAACTGAGACATATAAGATATTCAGAGGGTTAGATGGGTAAGGCAATGAGAAATTTTCCCTCGGATGGCGATGCCTAGCATGAGGGGAGATAGCTTTAAATTGATGGGTGATAGGACAGATGCCAGAGGTAGTTTCTTCACTCAGAGTGATAGGGGCATGGAACGAACTGCCTTCAACAGCAGTGGACTTACCAACTTTAAGGGCATTTAAATTGTCATTGGATAGAATTGGAATCGTGTTAGTTAGATGGGCTTCAGGTTGGTTCCACAGGTTGGCGCATCATCGAGGGCCGAAGGACCTGTACTGCACTGTCATGTTCTATGTTTTGAAGGACATGAATATGAGGTGAGAGAGGAAAGACTTAAAAGGGATTGGAGGCGAATATTGTTTATGCAGAGGATGGTGCAGTTATGGAACGAGCTTCCAGGAGAATTGGTAGAGAAAAATACAATGACAACATGTAAAAGACATTTGGGCAGGTACATGGAGAGGAGAAGCTTTGAAGGGATATGGGGTAAATGCAGCAAAACGCGACACATTCAAGGACTCTGATCAGCATGGACTGGTTGGAACGAAGGAACCATTTCTGTGCGTCATGAGTCTTTCTCCAGGTATTGGAAGAGGAGACTACTGAGATAAGGCATGTTGTCGGCACTGAAGCAAGTTACAGACATACGGATGACAGACTGGAAAGCGGTAAATTTCAAACATGTCGAGGGACTATAAGATGGGGAGGAGTTTAAGAGATAATACTTGTTGTAGGAATTAAAAATTATTGAAGAAACTGGTCCACAAGACATGCCGTAGATACAGTGTTGCAGAGCAGTAAGTCTTACACTTGGTAGTAAGTCTGTACTCTGCTCCCACGCTAGCACTATATCTGTGTCATGTCTTGTTACACGATGTATGGAGCCCTCTCATTGCTCTCTGCTGTGCACTGTGAGTGATATCACCAGACTGCTGGAAAATGTCAGGATCACACAATTGTGTCAGAAGAAAGGGGTTTAACTTCATGATGCACTGGTGTAACTGGTCAGGGATGCATGTATCCAAAACCTCAGCTAATGTTCAGTGGAGCCGGGTTTATATTCCACCATCAGAAATGGTGGAATTTGAAATCAATAACTGTAAAAATATTAATTATCATTTCATAAATATGTATGAAACTCTTGCTGATGTCAAAAAACCTAAACATTTGTCATTGAGAGAAGGACATCTGCCCATTCTCACGTGGTCTGCACGACATACCCACAGCAAAATGTTTGCCTCTCAATGACCCTCTGAAATGGCTGAGTAAGTTACTCAGCTCAAGGGCAGCTCGGGCTGGGCAGGAAAGGCTGGTCAGCCAGAGACACCCACATCCCATAACTGATTTACAAAATAATCCATTAGGATGGTCCCACTCGAAATGTGCTGGGACCAGGGTCCTGGCCGATCATGTCGGTAGGTTTATGGACAGGACTTTAAACTGACAAAGAGGATGCAGGGAGAGGGTTCAGGTGAAAGGAGCTTTCCAAATGCAAAGAGAAAGGGTGAAGCATCGGAATAGCATGAGGATGTGGCTGAAGACAAGCAGAAAGGAAGAGGAAGGGACAGAGTTTAAATAAAACTGTACGTCAGTGAATTGGGTTGTGACAGGAAATTGTGGGAAAGAGTAAATTATGTTTTGTTTTAGAATGGACAAAGGTTCTACCCTTTCATCATTTATCTATGTATAAAATCCCTTTGGATTCTTGGTAAGTGTGGTGGAACATCGTGATCTTGGGGTTCAACACATAGATCCCTCAAAGTTGTCAACCAAGTTGATAGGGGGTTTGAGAAGGTGTATGGTGTGTTGGTTTTCAATAGCAAGGGGATTGAGTTTCAGAGTCACAAAGTTATGCTGCAGCTGTATAGACCCCTGGTTAGACCACACTTGGAATATCATGTTCAGTTCTGGTTGCATTAATATCGGAAAGAGGTGGAAGCTTGAGAGAGGGTGCAGAGGAGTTTTATCAGGTTGCTGCCTGGACTGCGGGACAGGTCTCATGAAGAAAGGCTGAGGGAGCTCGGGTTTTCTCATTGAGGATAAGAAGTCACTTGATAGAGGTGCACGAGACGATGAGACTCTGAGATAGAGTGGATAGCCAGAGAATTATCCCATTGTGAAGATGGCTATCAGAAGGGATCATAATTTAAAGGTAATTGGGGGAAGGTTCAGGGGCGTTGTCAGAGGTAGGTTCTTGACACAGAGAGTGGTGAGTGCGTGGACTGCATTGCCAGCGGTGATAGTAGAGTCAGTTACGTAGGGATATTTAATTACCTCTTCGATAGGCACATGGATGATAGTAAAACTTAGGTTCTGTAGATTCTAGTTTGATCACAGAGTAGGATAAAAGTCGGCACATTATTGAGGGCTGAAGGGCCTGTCGTGTGCTCTACTGTTCTATATGCCGGGTTACAATGGCACGCAGATGTTTAAGAAAGCTGGAGAGGATGAGATCTGGAGGAAGAGACACAAATAGGGACCGCTGCTGGAAAGTCAGAGGTAACAGAGACAGCAATTGTCTGATCAGTAGCAGACGACGCAGGCTCCGAGGCTTCTGGGGATTAGACGTGGTTTCACCACGAAGGAGGAACATAGAGCCACAGGAGTTTACAGAAATGTGGAGAACTGTAGGCCCTACAGGTGCTCATGGCGATGGGGAGATTGGGAGGGTTGAAACAGTTTACAGGCATAAGGATGTCGGGAGGATGGAGTGGTTTACACAGAAAAAGAGTTTAGGATGTAGGTTTGCTCGCTGAGCTGAAGGTTTGATATCCAGACGTTTCATTACCTGGCTAGGTAACATCATCAGTGGCGACCTCCAAGTGAAGCGAAGCTGTTGTCTCCTGTTTTCTATTTATATCTTTCTCAGGTTTGGGGTTCCTGGGATTTGTGGTGATGTCATTTCCTGTTCGTTTTCTGAGGGGTTGATAGATGGCATCTAGATCGATGTGTTTGTTAATGGCGTTGTGCTTGGAGGGCCAGTCCTCCAGGAATCCTCTGGCATGTCTTTGCTTAGCCTGTCCCAAGATAGATGTTTTGTCCCACTCGAAATGATGTTTTTTTTCATCCGTGTGTAGGGCTACGAGGGAGAGAGGGTCGTGTCCTTTTGTGGCTAGCTGATGTTCGTGTATCCTCGTGGCTAACTTTCTTCCTGTTTGTCCTACGTAGTGTTTGTGGCAGTCCTTGCATGGAATTTTGTAGGTGACGTTGGTTTTGTTCATGGGCTGTACTGGGTCTTTTAAGTTTGTTAGTTTTTGTTTGAGAGTGTTGGTGGGTTTCTGTGCCACGAGGATTCCGAGGGGTCTTAGTCGTCTGGCTGTCATTTCTGAAACTTCTTTGGTATATGGTAAGGTGGTTTGTGTTTCTGGCTGTGTTTGGTCTGCTTGTTGGGATGGTTGCTGGTGTAGTTAAGTATTTGGTCGGTTCCCAACACACACTATCAGAACACTATTCCAACGAGTCATCACAAACTGCAGCACAGACGAACTTTGGAAAAGAGAGGAGAACCATCCATATAACGTATTCAAGAAGAACGGATACTGAAAAAATACAGTCAGCAGATTCCTCAAGAAAAAACCGCGACAAGCATTCCAAACACAGCCAGAAACCCGAACCACCTTACCATACATCAAAGAAGTTTCAGAAATGACAGCCAATCTACTAAGACCCCTCGGAATCCTCGTAGCACACAAACCCACCAAACAAAAACTAACAAACTTAAGAGACCCAGTACAACCCATGGATAAAACCAACGTCATCTACAAAATTCCATGCAAGGACTGCTACAAACGCTACATAGGACAAACAGCAAGAAAGTTAGCCACGAGGATACACGAACACCAGCTCGCTACAAAAATACACGCCCCCCCTCTCCTTCGTAGCCCTGCACATGGATGAAAAAAAAACACCATTTCGAGTGGGACAACACATCTATCCTGGGACAGGCTAAGCAAAGACAGGCCGGAGAATTCCTAGAGGTCTGGCACTCCAACCACAATGCCATTAACAAACACATAGATCTAGATACCATCTATCACTCCCTCAGAAAATGAACAGGAAATGACATCACCACAAATCGCAGCAACCCCATCCCGGAGAAAGATATAAATAGAAAGCAGGAGACAACAGCTTCGCTTCACTTGGAGGTCGCCACTGATGATGTTACCTAGCCAGCTAATGAAACGTCTGGATATCAAACCTACAGCTCAGCGAGCAAACCTACACCCTAAACCTCAACCCGAGCTACAAACCTTCACAAACCTTGCAAAGACAAGGAGTGCTTTAGGAGCAGATCACAGTGATAAAGTGAATTGTACAAGTTGAAAGAAGAATCAGAAATATGCAGAGTAGTAAGACCGATAATGTTTATAGATATAGGAGAGTGAAGGTACTGTAGTTTGTTTGGATATGGAGGGTGTGGAGACTGACAGATTTTCTGAGGGATAAGGACAGCAATTTTGGTTGGGGACAGTTTCACAGAAAAAAGGGAGCATGAGTAAGCTACTACAGTTTGGTCAATGGAAGGGTTGTAGGAGAGGGTGACATTTACACAGATTGGGATGTCAGAGCTGGAGAAGATTATGGAGATGGGTAGATGGATGGAGAGACTGGAGGAGCTTACATTCACAGGGTGTGGGCTAGCGACAGGCGGCTGTTACACATACGGTGGATTTTGTAGGAACTGCATCGGGAGAGCCACAGGAAGTGGAGTGAGTTCTACAGATCGGAAGCGCGGCAGGGACCTGAGAGGATTGTGGGGTCTCCAAAGATTGATCGTGTCTTTCGGACTGGAAGAGGTTATGTCGATACCGAAGCCTTAAAGCCAATGTATGGAATCTTCTTTTTCCTGAGTAGAACCTCAATGTCTCCCATCAGTCAGGGATCCCTGAAACTGTCAGCTTTTCTCTTCACCCTAACAGGGACACACTGACCCTGGATCCTTGAGATCACACTTGTCAGAGCCTCCCATTTGCCAGTCGTTCCTTTTTATTCAAACAGACTCACCCAGTCGGTGGTAGTCATGATTTGGAGTTGCCGGTGTTGGGCTGGGGTGGGCAAAGTTAAAAGTCACACAACACCACCTCCAGCAGGTTTATTTGGATGTGCTAGTTTCCGGAGCGTTGCTTCTCCATCGGTGGTTGTGGAGCACAGTCATAAGGCACAGAATCTATAGCAACAGGATTGCAGTGTCATGGAATGTAATATCAAACACATTTAAATTAAGTCTTTTATCTTTTGGAATGATCAATAGCGCTTCCAAATCTAGTTGGACAATAAACAGGTGTTGTGTGATTTTTAGCTTCACCCAATCGACCTCTGCTAGATCCTGCCTAATGACCCCAAAACTGTCCCTGCTCCAGTTTAGCTTCTGCACCCTGCTCCAGTTTAACAACTGTGGACCTGTTCAATGCTTTTCCATAACTATGTGAATTCTCAGACAATTGTGGTCATTGGACGCAAATTAGCCTCCGACTGAGATTCAGTCACTTGCCAGACCACTGTTTCTTCGGCATATTTGGCAAATTTCACTCGGTACGGGCCTTTTACTCTCTGGGTGGCCCAGTCAATCCAGGGGAAATTAAAATCTCCAAACAAAACTTATTGTCTACATTGTTTGTACGTAACTCATTCCTACTATTATCGCTAATCTCTCAATATATCTGTTCCTCTAGTATCCGCCGGCTTTTTGAGGGTCATAACACAGTCCCAACAGTTTGACCATCCCCTTTTTGTTTATAACTTCAAAACTTGTGGCCTCATTTGATGACCGTTAAGAGTATCCTCTCTAAACACGGTTGTTATGTCCTCCCTTATCAAAAGGACAGTTTCCTCTCCTCACTGACGTGTCCTCCTCTAACGCCTGTAGCTTCTGCACCCTGGAACACTGAGTTGCCAGTCCTGCCCTTCTCTCAGCCATGTTTCTGTTATGACTATAATATCCCTGTCCCCAGAGTCATTCCATGCTCTGAGCTTGTCTGCCTTGCCAGTCAGGTCTCGTGTGTTGAAATAAATGCTCGTTAAACCGGAAATCTTTTCCCGCCCTTGACTGTACCCCTGGATATCCTGAATAGGAAACTTGGTCTTGGTGGCTGATGTATATTCCCCGAATGGTCAATGGTCCCTCTCCTATTCAGAGTCCCAAACTCCTGCCAAACTAGTTTCGACCCTTCCAGGGTAACACTAAGAAATCTCCCTCCAGGGATATTGGTGTCCCTCTGGTTCAAGTCCAACCCATCCCTCTTTTACATGTCACCGCTACCCCAGAAGAGATCCCAATGATCCAAGAACTGAAAACCCTGTCCCATCCACCAGCTCCTCAGCCACACATCCATCCGACCTAACTTTCGATGTCTATCTTCACTCGCAAGGGGCATTGGGAGTAATCCAAAGATCACTACCGTTGAGGAACTGTTTTTTAAATTCTTACTGAAATCCCTGTTTTAATTTCACAGGACACCATCCCTTTGTCTATCTTGTTCGATCGGACAAATGTGCACAATGGCCTTTGGCTGTTCACCCTCTCCGTTCCGAATGTTCTGCAACTGTTCAGAGTCATCCTTGACCCTGGCACTCAGGAGACAACACACCATCCTGGGGTCTCTTCTGCAACCACACAGCCTCCTGTCAGACTGCCTCAGAACTGAGTCTCCGATCAGTATCACCAGCATTGGACAGGATGTGACAAACATGAGCTGGGAAGAACCATCTGCGTTGGGTCTATTTTTGTAAAATGGGAGCATTTTAAAGTGATAGAGAGAAAAATCTGGGCCAGTGTGTTCATGCGGATGGAATGACAAAGGCAGCAAGTCCAGCAAATACTGATCTAACAATATTGTGAGTTTGATAAAGAAAATACAGTTCAGTAAAACCAGGTGAAGCCCTTCACAAGTATGGAGAGTGAAAGGGGGTCCTTAAAAATGAGAGTAAATCAATGGTCCCGAAATATCCTTGGCAGATACTGTTAGAGAAAAGCCACAAGGTATTTTACCAGTACAGTTAGAGGAAGAGGATTACTGGGGAAAGCGTGGAGCCTATTAGAAACCAAAGGGACAAACTGTGCATGGAGCCAGAGGAAGTAGGTGAGGTCTTCAATGAATACTTCCTATCTGTATTCACACAGGAGAAAGGCATTGTAGCCGGGGATATCAGTCGGGATGGTGAGGTTCCAGAACATGTTTTGATCAATAAAGAGGAGGTATTAAATGCTTTTGCTGGTGTAAAGGAGGAGAAATCCTCAGTGACCAATGAAATGTATCCCAGGCTGCTATGGGAGATAAGGGAGGAGGTTGCTGGGCCCCTGGCGGATATATTTAATACTTTGCTGGCGACAGGTGAAGTGCCGAATGACTGGAGGATCGCTAATGTGTTTCCTTAGTTCAAGAAGGGCAGCAGGGGTAGGCCTGGCAATTACAGAGCAGATAGTGTGACAGCTGGAGGAGGGAAATTATTGGGAACAATCCTGAGGGACAAGATGTATCAACATTTGGAAAGGCAGGAATCGATTAGGGAATGTCATCACTAATTTGGTCGAGGAAGATACAGTCTGGGGAATTCAGTTTAGCTATTTGAAATGGTGTCTAAAAGTATTGATAATGGCCGTGCAGATGACGTGGGTTCCATGGAGGTCATTAAGGCCTTTGACAAGGGCCCACATGGAAGGCTGGCCCAAAAGGGAAGAGGCCATGGGATCCAAGGCAAGTTGGCAAATTGGATCCACAACTAGTGGAGGGTTGTTTTTGTGATGAGTATCCTTTCACCAGCGGATGTACCACAGGGATCTGTGCAAGAATCATCGCTGATTATTATGTAGATTAATAAGTTGGGTGTGAAAGCAGAATATATCATTATCAGGTTTGCAGATGGCATGAAAGGTGAGGGTGTTGTCCACAGTGAGGGGGGATGGTTTCAGGCTACAGTCTGAAGATTGAAGCTAGAACAGAATTTCAAGCGAGTCATTTCAATCGACAAGGCAGACAAGAGCACAGCAGGCAATGAGGGAAAACTGATCAATTAAGCTGCATTTATTTTTATGGAAAAGGCCTGTCAGGGAAAGTGCATGAACTCAACACATACATGGAAACATGGGACTAGGACACCATAGGTAGAAGAAAAACACAGCTGATGGAGGGAACGGACTGACAGCTCAATGTTCCAGGGGACAGATGCAACATGAAGGATTAAAGGGGAGGCGTGTGAGGAGGGGGAGAGGAGGTTTAGATTCGTGAAAACACAACTGCAGCACTTAGAGAAGATACGACTGAGAATCGCCCAGTGAAGATATACGAGTAGAACTGAGAAATAAGGATGGGTCATCAGTTTGATATGACTGTACTACAGGCCGCAGATAGTCAGCAGGAAATTGAGCAGCAAATGTGTCGAGACATCTCAGAAAGCTGTAAGAATGATAGGGATTTTAACTTTCTTAACCGAAACTGAGGCTGCCAATGTGTACTGAGCTTCGATAGGAGGGATTTGTTCAGTATGTTCAATAAAACTGGATCAGTCAATATGTAAATGACCCGCCTGGAGAAAGGGGTAAAACCTGACCTCCCCTTGGGAAGCAATGTAGAGAAAAGTGCTTGAGGTGTTAGTGGGGGAGAATTTTGGTAAAGTGACCACAATTCTATTAGTTTGAAAATGTCTATGAAAAATTGATAGGCCTGGTCCACAAGATAAAGATCAAAATTGGCCTTGCCCCAATCCAGAAGGTATTAGTCAAGAGATTTTAAAAGTTGATATTTGGAGGCTATTTCCATGTTAAGGGATCTCAGACATATGGGATGCTTTCAAAAGGAGAGAAAATAAGAGTTCAGGGCCAGCATATTCCTGCTCGTGTGAAAGACAATGCCGACACAAGTAGGAAACACTGGATAACTGGGAATATTGAAGTTATGGTGAAGAAAAAAAGTGGGTACGTCATTATATAGCCAGCTGGATTAAGTGAATCCCTTGAAGAACATTGCGGGTGTCGTAATACACTTAAGAGGGAAATCAGGAGGGCCCAAAGGGGACTCAAGAAATCTTTGCCAAACAAGGTTCAGGAAAATCCATAGATGTTATACAAGAATATTCATAAAAAAAAAGATTAACTCGGGACAACATGTGGCCCCTTAAAGGTCAGTGGCGCCACCAATGTGTGGAATCACAGTCGATGGGTGACATATTAATCAAAAAAATCACATTACAACGTAGTGTGGACAAAGGCGAGGGAAGTCAGGGAAATAAACAGTGATATCTTCAAAAGAGCAGGAGGTACTGGAGGATTTAAAATCAATAAAAATAAGACAATTTCTGGGAACTAATCAAGTTTGTCCCTGGATATTGGAGGAAGTTAGGGACAAAATTCAAAAGTCCCTCACACAGATATTTCTATCATTCATAGCCATAGGTGATGAGCTGGGAGCCTGGAGCGTGGCTAATGTTGTGCCAGTATTTAGGAAAGGCTGCATGGGAAAGGCAGGGACCTAAACACTAATTAGCTCAATGTCAGTGGTGCAAATGCTGTTGGAAGTGATTCCCAGGGACAGGAGTTACATGCACTTCAGAAAGTAAGGATTGATTACGGATAGTCAGCACAGCTTTGTGCATTCGAAGTCATGTCTCACAAATGAATTTAATTTGCTGAAGAAGTGACCAATAAAATAGATAGAATATCGGAGTCAGTGTTAGTAGGTTTGTGGATAATAACATCGGTGTTTTAGTGGGCAGGGAATAAAGTTATCAAAGGGGCTCTTGAATAATAGGGACATTGGGACAAGGAATAAAAGATGGTGTTTAATTCAGGTGTTGGACTTTTTCAAGACAAACCAGGGAGGACTGACACAGTTAATTGCAGAGCTCTGGGCAGTGTTGTCAAATAGAGAGAGACCAAGGGGTGCAGTTACATTGTTTCTTGGATGTGGCTTCACACGTGGACAGGATGGGGAAAGCGGATTTGGCACACTTGCCCTCATGGGTCAGAGCAATGAGTACCTGAGTTGGTACATCATGATACGGCTGTACAAGACATTGCTGGGTCCCCAGTTGGAGTACTGTGTAGAATTCTGATCCTCCTGCTTTAGGAAGCGTTTTCCGAAACTGCAAATGGAGCAAAGAATGATCAAGATGTTACTGATACTGGAGGGTTTCACTTACATGGAGAAGTTGAATAAACTGGAAAGCGAAACGGGGGGAAAGAGTTAGATTCTCAGAAAATGTTAAGGTGAATCCAAAGAGATCCTACACCATACAAGTACAAAAACGCTACTAGAGAGACAAGAGCTCCCACCCACCCCCCACCCACCCCCCGTGTGGAACCACAGGAGTTGGGTAAGATCCAAAATGAATATTTCATGTCAAAGCATATTGTGGATAAAGACCAGGAAACAAAGGGAAAGAAACAGTGATGTCTTGAAAAGAGTTCACATTACAGAAGAGCTGGTGCTACAGGTCTTAAAACACAAAAGGTAGATAAAAACCCAGGTCCTGAAGAAGTGTATCCCAGCACATTGTGGCAAAGTAGTGGCAGTTACCACGGTAGAGTTATTTGTATCATTGTCCTTCATATTTCCATTGGTTGTAGGTGGCTGAGGGGTGACCTGATAAAGGTTTATGAAACCATGAGGGGTACACATAAAGTGATTTGCCAAGATCTTTACCCCAGGGTGGGGTAGTCCACAACTACAGGGCAAAAATGTGGGGTGGGAAAGGAAAGAATTAAAAGGGACCGGAGGAGAACATTTCCCACACAGAAGATGGTGCACATATTGAATGAACTGCCGGGTAAATGGTGGAAAAAAGTACATTAAAACACGTGAAAGACACTTGGGCAGGTACGTGGAGAGTAGAAGGTTTGAAGTGATATGGGTCAAATGCAGGCAAAAGCAACTCTTTCAGGGACACTGGTCAGCATGGATTAGTTGGATCAAACTCAAGGTTCTGATTCAGATCTGTCATTGGAGGAGGAGACTACTAAGATACGGGCATGGTGTAGAGACTGAAGCAAGTTACAGACGGAGGGATGGTAGTATGGAATGCAGTAGATTTCAAACATGTGGAGGGACTACAGGGAATGGAGGGAGTCACATTGTCAGGAATGGTTATATGAGTTACAAATTATTGAACTTATCGGACCATGAGACATGCCATAGATGCAGTGTTGGAGAGGGAACACAGAACAGAAAGATCCCAGGCAGCATTCCCACACTGTCAGGGGAGGCCTGCTTTCCTCACTGTACTGCTGATGCTCACTAAGACAGTACAGGCCTGGATTGATAACTGTGACATTCCTGATGTTGTCTTAGTACAACAAAACTAACAGTAGGGGCGGTGATTGAGACTGGGGTGTGTCTCTACTGTGCTCCCCTACAGCACTGGCTCTATGTCATGTCTTGTTAGCCGATGTTTGGATCCCTCTCATTGCTCTCTGCACTGTGAGTGATCTTACCTCACTGCAGGATTTATTGAAGGCTTTAGACATCCCTCCCCTTTGTCTCACTGTCTTACCAACCATCTTCAATGTGGTGATGGACGAGACACCCAGAAGCTGGGAAGTATACTAAATCAGGAATTTCCTGTATTACACCACAGGAGACAGAGAAATTGACAGAATGGGAAATTAAACTGATGCAGTGAGGGCTACACACTTCGGATCGCATTGAGTCCCACAGAAATCTGGAAAATCTGGAAAAGCCTGTGCTGCTTTGTCTCGCTGGAGTGGGGAATTCTGTTGGCTCAGAATCTGGAGTAGCTGCAAGAGTGAGAGACACTAACAGAGGCAGCAATTAGACCCACCCAGTGAGCGATACCGCATGGAGAGAGACTGAGTGATATTACCAGAGTGCTGGAAAGTGTCAGGCTCAAACAATTGTGTAGGAAGAAGGGGTTCTGCTTCATGATACTCTGGTGCCAGTGCTCATGGACAATCAGGTGAAGTGATGGCCAAGTGATATTATTGCTAGAGCATGTAGTCAAGCCCTCAGCAAATGTCCAGGGGAGGCAGGTTTGAATCTCACCATCAGATATGGTGGAATTTGAAATCAATAATTTTAAACATAATAATTAATAATCCAGAAATAGGTATGAGATAATTGCCGATGTTCAAAAATTCCAAACACCTGTCCTTTCGAGAAGGACATGTGCCCATCATCACGTGGTCTGCACGACATAACCAGAGCAATGTGTGAGCCTCTCAATGACCCTCTGAAATGGCCGATCGAGCTACTCTGTTCAAGGGCAGCTAGGGCTGAGCTAGAAATGCTGGTCAGTCAGAGACACCCACATCCCCCGAGTGAATAAAAACAATCCCATTGCACTGGGCCCCAATGGAACTGTGATGGGAACGGTGTCCTGGCCAATCATGTCGATAGGTTTATGGACAGGGGTTTACACTGACAGAGAGGATGCAGGGTCAGGGTTCAGGTGAAAGGAACTTTCCAAATCCAAAGAGAAAACGTGAAGCATTGGAACAGCATGGGGATGTGGCTGAAAGACAAGCAGCAAGCAACAGGATGGGAGAGAGTTTAAATAAAACTGAACATCAGCTAATCGGTTTCAGATTGGAGATTGTGGGAAAGAATATATCATGTTTATTTTGAACGGAAAAATTCTCTGCAATAAGGTAGATGGATTTGTGACACAGATAAAAGATATTTAGGCACCAGGGAGACATGGTTATAGGGCGAACAAAAGGTGGAACATAAATATTCAATGGTTCACAACCTTGCGGAAATTCAGGCAAAATTAACAACGCGAACAATAATGCATAATAAAGGCATTACAGAGGAAGTATTTGGGCTCAGGGCATGAAGTAGAGTCAGTCTGAATGTAACTTCTGGCTACTACTTGCCAAGGACACAAGCAGCAGACCTGTTTTAGACCACCGAACAACATTTAATTGCTCATCACTGCATTAAGCAGAAATTCATTGTAATTTTTATCAAAGACACTGTGATAATTTTGGGATATTTCAATATTCGCATAATCTGGGACAGTCATACTGACAAGAGTCATATTGGAAGAGGAGTTCAGAGAATTTTTTCAGTTTCTTTAAATAACACATTGTGCAGCTGGCTGGGGATGTAACTATCTCTGATTGACCATTGTGAGATGAAACTTAGTGAATGAGTAATGTCACCTGGAGAGATCCTCTGTGAAATTGTGATAAAGTGGTTTTTAAAGAAATATAAACATTTCAAGTGAATCACAGAAACGACAAGCTACAACTAGAAAGAAAAATCACCGATTACATGAGTTTGAGAGGAGAACTGACCAAGGTAAACAGGCTAAACAGACTGAAACATGTATCTGTAAATGAACAGTGGATAACATTTGAAGGAACAATGCAAAATACTCATCAAAAGGATATTCCGTTGAAACAGACAAAACCTGAGAAAGAATTTCCCACCCGGCCCTCACTCCGGGCAAAATTAGATTATCAGGCTTAGAAGATCACCGAAAGTTCTAAAAAACCTGAAATGAGAGTGTTTTAGGAGTAAGTTTTATGGGGATTGAAAAGGGTGTGCTAGCTGGAGGAGGGCAGTGGGAAGGGGAAGCATTGTCAGGGTTGATGGACACGATAGGAACAGGGAGACGTGAAGGTGCTGGAGTTGGTGAGAGTATTACAGAGAGTGATCAGAGCCTGAAGGTCGTAACAAAGCCAGTACGGATTGCTGCAGCTGGACGGGTTTGCAGAGGTAGGGAGGGACATATGTATTTATATTTATACATTCAGAGGGATGTGGGTGTCACTGATTAGACCAGCATTCTTTGTCTCCACTGATCATCGCCAAGAGGGTAACTCAGAGACAGCCATATTGCTGTTGGTCTGGAGCCACATGTAAGCCAGAGCAGGTTAGATTGTCAGATGTCCTTCCCTAAAGGATGTAAGTGAACCAGATAAGTTCATCCGACTGATCAACAATGCTTACATGGTGATCCCACCAATTTCTTCTGCAGCCAAACCTGACATCCCAACTCCTACTCTTAATGCTCTGCCCAATGAAGGTAAGCATCCCAAATGCCTGCTACATCAGCCTGTCTACCTGTGACACCACTTTCAAAGAACTGTGTACCTGCATCCCTGCGTCACTGATTGACAACACTACCCAGGGCCTGAACATTAACTGTACAAGTCCCACCCTGTTTTGTTTCACCAAAATGGAACACTTCACCTTTATCTAATTAATTTAATCTGCTATTATTCAGCACACTAACCCAGCAGTACTGTTCATCCTGTTGTATCACAGATAACCTTCTTCACTTTCCACTTTACCACCAATTCCAGTGTCACTCAAAAAGCTTACTTACCAGGAAATCAATAATCCCTTCCAAATCATTTATCCAAATGACAAACATGCATGCAGTTAGTAAAATAACATGTCTCCCATCACCCTCTTCCTCCTACCATCAAGCCATTTTTGTAACCAGTTGACTAGCTCCTCCTGAATTCCATATCCATTTCCATTGATCTGAGCTTTTTACACAGTTTACCACATGGAAGCTAGAACACAGAACAGTACAGCACAAGACCCTTCGGCCATGATGTCATGCCAACCTTTTATCCGACTGGAAGATCAAGCTAACTACGTACCCTTCATTTTACGATCATCCATGTGCCTATCCAAGAGTCTACTAAATATACCTAATGTATCTCATTATACTACCACTGCTGGCAGTGCATTCCACTCAACCGCCACTCTGTGTAAAAAAACCGACCTCTGAATCACATTAAAAGTGTTCCCCTCATAATAGCCATTTATGCCATGCAAAAAAGAAGTCTCGCATTATTCACTGTCTATGCATCACACCATCTTGTTCACCTCGACCATGTCACCCCTACCCTTATTCACACCAATGAGAAAAGCCTTAGCTCCCTCAACATTTCTTCATAAGACATGTTCTCCAGTCAAGGCAGCATCCTGGTAAATCCCCGTCTTTATCCACTCGAAAGCATCCACATCCTTCCTGTAATGAGGGATCCTGTACTGAACACAATATTCCAATGCCCCAGCTGATGAAAGTCAACACAACAGATTCCTTCTTAACAACCCTATCAGCTTGGGTGGCAACTTTGAGGGATCTATGGCCATGAAACCCAAGATCCCTCTGTCCCTCCACATTGCGAAGTCTCCCGCCTTTTACCCTGTAATTTAAAATCAAGTTCGACTTTCCGAAATGAATCACTTCACACTTTTCCAGGTTGAACTCCTTATGCCACTTCTCAGCCCAGTTCTGCATCCTGTCATTGTCCTGTTGCAACCTACAACAGCCCTCCACACTATACACCACTCCACCAACCTTCTTGACAATGACAAAGTTACTAACCCACTCTTCCACTCACACATCCAAGTCATTTATAAAAATCACAAACAGCAGAGTTCCCAGAACCAATCCCTGCAGAACACCATTGGTCACCGAGCTCCAGGCTGAATGCTTTCCAACTTTCATCACTTTCTGTTTTCTGTGAGCCACGAATTCTGTATCCAGACAGACAGGTTTCCTTGCATCCCATGCCTCCATAACTTCTGAATGAGCCATAAACGTGTTGTGTCACATTCTCGAAGGATTCAATAAGATTTGTAAGTCATGACCTGCCCCTTACAAAGCCATGCTGACTATCTCCAATCAAACAATCAATCACAAATGCGATCTCTCAGAATCCTCCCCAATAATCTGCTCACCACAGACATAAGACTGAGAGTCTGCAATTCCAAAGATTGTCCCTATTCCCTTTTCTGAACAATGGAATAACATTTTCCTGCCTCCAATCATCTGGTATGAATCCAGTACACAGTGAGGGTGCAAAGGTCATCGCCAAAGGCGCAATCATCTCTTCCCTCGCTTTCTGTAGTAACTTTGGACATATCCCTTCCGGTGTAGCAGATTTATCTATTCTTATGTTTTACAAAATTCTCAACACGTCCTCCTTCGAAACATCGACCTGTAAACATGTGTCAGTCCTTTTCATGCCGTCCTCTCAAATGCCAACGTCCCTTTCAGTAGCAAATACTGATCCAGAGTATTAATTAAGGACCTCCCCTGCCTCCTGTGACTCCAGGCACAAGCTCCCTCCACTATCTCTCACGCTGGCCATGCTCTTGGTCCACATGTAAGTGGAGAATGCCTTACAGTTTTCCATAATCCTTCCCATCAAAGCTTTTTCATACCCCCTTCGAGGTGTCCTAAGTCCATTCTTCAGTTCCTTCCTGGTACCTTCACTGAATCCCCACAGAGTGGAAACAAGCGATTTGGCCCAACACCTCCATACCAACCCTCCAAAGCGTATCGGAACCAGACCCATTCCCCCACCATAATCCTCTACATTTTCCCTGACTAAAATTTCCAAACCTACACATCTTTGAACACTCAAGGTAATTTAGCATGGCTGAGTCACCTAACCTGCATATCTTTCTGCTTTCGGTGGAAAGCAGAGCACCGGGAGGAAACACACACAGACGATGGGAGAACATGTAAACTCCAAATACAGTCGCCGGGGGCTGGAATTAAAATCAATTCGTTGATGCTATGAGGCAGCAGTGTTAACCACGGAGACAACGTGCTGCCCCATGTAACCCTCTAGAGGTCTATTTGATTCTTGCTTCCTCAGCCTTAAGTCAGCTTCCTTCTTCCTCTTGACTAGACGTTCTACATACCTTGGAACCTTGACAAATACTCTGCTGAAGTCCACGTGGACAACATTGACTGCTCTGCCTTCATCTATCACTTGGCAACCTCCTCATTCCTGATGAAGGGGTCCGGCCTGAAATGTCGATTTTCCTGCTCCTCGGATGCTGCCTGACCTGCTGTTCCTTTCCAGCAACACCCTGTGAAGGCCGATCTCCAGCATCTGCAGACCTCACTGTCTCCACTTCCTTGAAGAGTCAATCCAGTTTGTGAAACACTGTAATCCACTCACAAAGCCATGCTGACTATCTCTAATCAGCCCTTGCCCTTCCGAATATACTTAGCACCTTTCTCTCAGGAGCTCCTCCAAAAACTTACCCATCACTGGGCTGTAATTTCCTGGCTTTTCCTTGCAGGCTGAAGTGTTGGAACAGCATTAGCCGCCATCCAGTCTTCTGACACCTCACTGTGTTTGTTGATAATGGAAATATGTCCGTTAGGGACACTGTAATCGCTTCCCTAGCTTCCCACAATGTTCTAGGATCGACCAAATGAGCTACTGAGGTTTGATCTAACTTTATTTATATTAAGACTCCAGCACTTCCTCTATTCTGTTGAGCATTCTTGCCAAGACATTACTATTTATTTCCGCACGTTCCTGAGCTTCCATGTCTTTCTGCACAGTAAATTCTGACAACAATATTTTGTCTAATATCTCACCCATCTCCTCTGGTTCCACACATAGGTGACTTCATTGATCTTGAACGGGCCCTATTCTCTACCAGGTTACTCATTAGCCCTTCTCGAAACTTGTGCAAAGGCTTCTGAAAGTACCAATTAATCCATAACCTCCGTACCCCCACACATCTCCGACACCCTTATCTACTCTGCCATTTATATTCACGCCAACAAATAAAATCCAACAGGATCAATAACAAATTATCTTGTATAAAATGTGTTTCTAAGGGTCCAGTTATTGTTTATTGACATATCCTCTCTAACACATTTCAGCACGATCCTGACTTACTGTCAGGCTAACACTTTTTGGATTCTGACTGACAGCAGAAAGGTTTGTGGGAGTTCTGCTTATAAATCTGAAAAAGGTAGCTTAAAGGGTCAGCAGGTAATAGAGAAGGCAAATCAAATGCTGGCATTTATTACAAAGGGAATGGAGTCTAAAAACAAGGAGGTCTAGAGTAAGGTACAATCAGACCACATCTAGAATAGTATGAGCAGTCTGAATGCCCTAAGGAACGACATTGTCACATTGGAGGCAGGCCAGAGAAGGGTCATTCGGCTGATCCTGTGAATGGAGGAATTTTCTAATGGGAAGAGGTGGAGTAGACTGAGGTTGAACCCATTGACGTTCAGAAAACTGGAGAGATAAGTTGAATGAAACATTCATGATTCTGGGAAGCTTTGTCAGGTTAGGTGCTGGGATGTTAGAAAACAGAACAGTACAGCACTGTAATAGGCCCTTCGGCCCATCATGGCTGCGCTGTCCATGATGCTATTCTAAACTAGTACCATCGACCTGCACATGGTCAATATCCCTCTGTTCTATGCCTGTTCATGTTTCGGTCGAGATGGCACTTCAGTGCTTTGCTCATATTGCTGCTTCTCCGACCTCCCTCAGTAACTTCCACTCTCTAAGTTAGAAAAACGTGCCTCACACATCTCGTTTAAACTTCTTTTTTCTCACCGTAAATCTATGTGCTCTACTATTTCAAGCTTACATATTGGAAAAGAGATTCCGACTATCCACATGATCTGCCCCTGTCCGAATTTTATTATCCTGTACATAGTCGCCTGTCAGCTTCTGATACTCTCACAAAACAATTCAACATTTTAACATTTCCTATGATACCTAACACTCCCTTCAAAACCTAACACGGGCAACGTGCTGATACACCATTTTGTATCCTCTCCAAAGCCTCCACGTCCTTCCTATTATGTGGAGATGAGAATTGCACACAGTACTCCAAATGTGGCCAAACAAACATTTGATACAATTACAACATCAGATGCAAACCACTATAGCCAACGTTGTGACCGATGAAGGCCAGTGTTCCATTTGCTTTCCTTCCCATCTAAAACACTTGTGTTGCCATTTTCAGGGAGTTACTGACTTGCACCAAGATCCTTCTGTATATCAATGTCCCACAGGATGGTAACTTTCTTCTTGAATTTGACATGACCTCAGACTTGTCCAGCATAAACTCTATTTGGTATTTCTCTGCACATCTTTCCAACTGATCTACAACCTCCTGCAACCTTGGATCACCTTGCTCATTACCCCCAACTCCATCAATTGTCATGTCATCTGCAATAATTATCTGTCACTTCCTTTCGTTTCAATGGTGCGAGAATCTGTAACCAAAGAGCATAAAAACACAGCAAGGGCTCACCCATTTAAGATGGGGATGAGGAGGAATGTCTTCATTCAGAGGGTAGTGACTCAGACTGGGTCAGATTTTAATTAATCAAGGAGACAAGGGTTTTGTGGAAAAGGCAGGTAAATAGGGTTTAGGATCATCAGATCAACCATGACCTGACTGAAGGACAGAGCATCCTCAATGGGCCAAATGGCCTAATTCCGCTCCTTGATCTCATGGTCGGAACTCAAACTCAATATGTGATTAGATTAGATTAGATTACTTACAGTGTGGAAACAGGCCCTTCGGCCCAACAAGTCCACACCGCCCCGCCGAAGCGCAACCCACCCATACCCCTACATCTACCCCTTAACTAACACTATGGGCAATTTAGCATGGATAATTCACCTGACCTGCACGTCTTTGGACTGTGGGAGGAAACCGGAGCACCCGGAGGAAACCCACGCAGACACGGGGAGAACGTGCAAACTCCACACAGTCGGTCGCCTGAACCCGGGTCTCAGGCGCTGTGAGGCAGCAGTGCTAACCACTGTGCCACCGTGCCGCCCATAACAATTTGTGGCTCGGCTCACAAAACACCTTTATAATGGGATTACTAGATATTTATTATTACACAGCATTTGATCTACAAAAGACAGTTTTGTTGATGGATCCTTGATGTGATGTTAAAGAAAAACATCTCGTATGCAATCCAGGATTCCATTCATTACAGCCCTGATACACAGTAGTTATCCAGTCGGGATGGAGACCACTGTCACACACAGTTACTGTACTGCCCTTGCTACAAGTACATTCAGTATCCTGACTGTAACCATATTGACATTACCATCACTGGTTGGTTCCTATCAAAGAATTCCTGCTCAGGGCTGCTGCTGCTCTCTTATTCTCAGCTCCACTCAAATAAGACTCAAAATTCTGATCTCCACTTCCACACGAATGTCTCATTACTGCGTTCACCTCATCCTTTTTTCACACCCTGTTGGCCTTTTGCCTAGACTGCCTCGATCCCACAATACCCTTCAGTGTTCACTTCCCTGCGATTGCAATTCTGCAGCCACATCTCCGGAATGACAGTTCGATCATATCTGTTCACTGTCATTCCATCTCCTTTATGGCGAATGCAGGGAGTCATTCCTGAGTAGTGGGGCTTGGAGCAGATGGGTAGAGGTTACAGAGGTAGAGAGGCTTACAGGGGCTTGAGGATGTTTGAGTTAAACAGAGTTACATCTGATCAAGAATGTCAGTGGTACAAAGGGGCTTGTGGATTGCAGGAAATTACAGAGAGAGAGGGAGCTGGGTTAGATTCTGGAGATAAGGATAGGGATGGATATAGGTTCGAGGCAGTCAGACTGATAGGCACAGACAGAGGGTCATAGGGATAGAGTCATAGAGATGTACAGAATGGAAACAGACCCTTCGGTCCAACCCATCCATGATGAACAGATACCCCAACCCAATCTCGTCCCACCTGCCAGTACCTGGCCAATATCCCTCCAAATGCCTCGAATTCATATACCCATTCAAATGCCTCTTAAATGTTGCAATTTTACCAGCCTCCACCACTTCCTCTGTCAACTTATACCATACACGTACCACCTTCTTTGTGAAAAAGCTGCCCCTTAGGTCTCTTTTATATCTTTCTCCTCTCACCCTAAACCTATGCTCTCGAGTTCTGGACTCCCAGACCCCCGGGAAAAGACTTTGTCTATTTATCCTATCCATGCCCCTCATAATTTTGTAAACATCTATAAGGTCACCCCTCAGCCTCCGATGCTCCAAGGAAAACAGCCCCATCCTGTTCACCCTCTCCCGAAAGCTCAAATACTCCAACCTGGAAACATCCTTGTGAATCTTTTCTGAAAGATTTTTAAGTTTCACAACGTTTTTCTAATAGGAAGGAGACCAGAATTGCATGCAATATTCCAACAGTGACCTAACCAATGTCCTGTACACAACATGATGTCCCAACCTCTGTACTCAATACTCTGACCAATAAACAAAAGCATACCAAACGTCTTCTTCACTATATTATCGACCTGCGACTCCACTTTCAACGTGCAATGAACCTGCACCCCAAGGTCTCTTTCTTCAGCAATCCTGCCTAGGACCTTACCATGAAGTGAATAATTCCTGCTAAGATTTGCTTTCCAAAATGCAGCACCTCGCATTTATCTGAATTAGACTCCATCTGCCACTACTCAGCCTATTGGCCCATCTGGTCAAGATCCTGTTGTAATCTGAGGTAGCTTTTGTCGCTGCCACTACACCTCCAATTTTGGTATCGTCTACAAACTTACTAACTGTACTTCTGATGTTTGCATCCAAATCATTGATGCAAATGACAAAATGTAGAGGACCCAGCACCGATCCTCGTGGCACTCCACTGGTCATAGGCCTCAAGACTGAAAAACTACACTCCGCCACCATCCTGTCTTCTACCTTTGAGCCAGCTCTGTATCCAATGGCTAGTTCTCCCGATATTCCATGAGGTCTAACCTGGCTCATCAATCTACCACGGGGAACCTTGTCGAACGCCTTACTGAAATCCATATAGATCACATCTACTGCTCTGCCCTCATCAATCCTCTTTGTTACTTCCTCAAAAATCTCAATCAAGTTTGTGAGTCATGATTTCCCACACACAAAGCCATGTTGACTATCCCGAATCATTCCTTGCCTTTCCAAATACATTTGCAACCTGTCCCTCAGAATTCCCTCCAACAACTTGCCCACCACTGACGTCAGGCTCACTCGTCGATACTTGTCTGGGAGTTTCAGGGTGTTTCAGAGAGAAGAGTATTATATGTAATAACAGAGACATGGAAGATTGCAGTGACCGAAGATGTTTTAAGATGTAAGCGGACTTCAAGGCTCTGGAGGCGACGTAGATAGGAAAACAATGGACAATGCCAGGCGGCTGGGTTGGACACGGTTACACAGATGGGGACGATTGCACAAACTGAAAGAGGTTCCATTGTCGGAACGGTTGGTGGCGGTGGGGCACGGGGGGGTGTTTGAGGGTGAAGTTTACAAAGATTATTTTCGAAGAATTGGAGAAGGATAAGGAAATTACAATTTTTTCACTGCTAAGGAAGGATTGTAGGAGCTGGAGAAGTTTGCACTGACAGGGAAAGACGAAAAAGTTAAATACAAATACATTGACATGGAAGGATGGTGTTGGTAGGAGGAGTTTACAGGGATAAACAGCACTGTCAGTGTTTGCAGGGATGAAATAATTTAGCATCTACTGGAAAAATGTAGTGATTAGGTTGTTAGGGATTGGAGAACCTGACAGATCATTGTTTGCAATCTCCTCTAATGCACACAGAGAGAGGATTATTGGGACTGGAGGATATTACAGAGATCACTAATACGCCATGGGCCAGGATTGATGCCTGGGACCTCTGTGCTGTCTCATTGAGGCCCAATACAGCAGAGGTGAAAGCAGGTCCCTCACAAGATGGAGGGAACGAAGCCGAGAATGTAGCTGTTGCTTGCCCAGCTCTGCATCTATATCCTGTCTTTAGGGTCTGAATTAAAGACCACGAATTCCTCCCTGTGCTTTTTACTGTGAGTGATCTTACCGGCTGCAGGATTTACTGAAGGCTCCAGATCTCTCTCTTCATCTCTCTCTGGCTGACCAATTGTCTTCAATGTGGTAATGGACGAGAATTAGGAATTTGGCTAAGTCAGGAACATCCTGATTACCTACAGGAGACCGACAAACAGACAGAATGGGATATTAGACTGAGGCAGTGAGGATGACTCATGTCGAGTAGCACTGAGTCCAGCAGAGACCTGGAAAGTCCCAGTCTCCATCCCTGGCCTGTGCTGCTGTATCTCTCTGGAGTGGAGAATAGTGTTGGCTCAGAATCTCAGACCAGCTGCAGAAGTGAGAGGCGTTTACAGAGGCAGCAATTCGATACACACAGTGAGGGATACTACATGGAGAAGTACTGAGTGATATCACCAGAGTGCAGCAGGTTTTCAGAATCAAACAATAGTGTCAGAAGAAGTGGGTCTGATGCAGTGGGAACTGCTACAAATTTTTAGGGAGAAGTCAGCTATTTTACTGGGATGGTACAATGGTGGAACCAATGCCCTGGTCAATCATATGACCATGATTATGCAGAGTGCTTTAAACTGACACACATGAGAGGAACAGGGGTCAGCTGAAAGGAAATCCCAATTCGATGGGGTAAGGTTAAAATATTGAAATATGGGGACGTGGCTGAGGAGAAACAGAAAGAAACAGGAAGGAAGCGAGTTTAACTAAAATTGTACATCAGCAAATATGTTTGTGACAGGAAATTGTGATTAAAAGACAATTACTGTTTCTAAATTTGGATGAAAGAAGCATTTGCAATAAGGGATATGCACGTGTGACTTGTGATTTTATTCTAATCACATTCAGGGAGACATGGTCACAGGGTGAACAAGAAGGTGGGGCATTAATATTCACAGCTACACAACATTGTGGAAAGTGAGGCAGAATGGGAAGAAGGATGGGGATCTCTCATCGTTAGGGATAACAATGGGATGATCAAGAAAATATGTGGCCTTAGATTATCAATCAGTTTTAGACCAAATTCTGGGTAATAAGGATCAGAACACAGAAGTGCAAGAGCTGTGTTAAGGCTCCTTTACAACATTACATTGTGAGACACTGGTTTAACAGGGAATTATTTGAATTTGTCACAAAGACATTGGGATAACAGTCAGGGGATTCAACTTTCCTCTCTTACCATCGCCTTGGTAATGGGTCACAGACGAGGCTGAATATCTCGAACGCTCAGTGAGAGTCTGTTGGTGGCTGTACAGACCGATGTGGCCTTCCCCAGAGTCTGGAACGCTTGGGGCAGAAGGTGGCCATGTGAATGGGGTAGGTGCGGTTTGGGCTGACAGCGCCCTCCTTGTGCTGTTTTTTCCTGGATTCCCCACAGTAAATCCTAACACTTTTTTTTTTCAGATCTTCCCCATCAACTGCGACTCCACATAAACGGCCTAATTAACCTTTCAGGGGCTCTTTACTCTCCCTCGCTATACTTTAGCCCCTGTTGAATCTTGTCAAAATGCCTCTGAAATGTTAAATATCCCCCGCCATTTACAGCCTCCCACACTCTTATCTATTCTGCTACTTATGCTCATACCAAAATATAGAATACAACAGATTTTAAAATATTTTACTTCTACAAAACCAGATTTCTCCCATTGTTTCTAAGCGTCCAGTTATCAATTTATTTTCATATCCTTTATAATACAGTCTAGCATCTTCCCAACTTACTTTCAGGCTAACACCATTTGATTTCAGGCTGACTGCACAAAGGGTTTTGGGCGGCACATCACAACATCGTGGGTCCGTTCCTGTGCTGCATTGTTCTACGTTCTACGTAACTCTTTAAAAATTATGCATCAAGAAAGGATCTCGACCGAGAAAAGACTCGAGCCTCTCAGGGATGAAAGAGAAATGAGAGGGGTTGTGGTGGTGGTGGATTGGTAAGAACAGGGAAGGGGAGGTGGGGTGGTAAGAACAGGGAAGGGAATACAGAGTGTAAGAAGGAGCATTAAGAATAAAAGCAAGCAGGAGCATAGGAAAGTCTGAGTGATGTTTGTGAGGGAGACCTCATAAATGAGTGGAATACATTAACAGCACATAGCTTAGGGAAATGCAATGACGAAACCCTCATTTGAACATGACTGGAAGGAATAACAATAAACTATCACATTGGGTTAAAATCCACATTATTAAAGGCGGCGCAGGTTGGACAATGGAAAAGAGATCGTCATTGAGGACAGGGCTGATACAGAGCAATGGATGGACATGGATTCAGATCCACAGTAAAGGGCTCACACCAAGGTCTGAACAATGAACCCCAGTAAAGCAAGTTCAGTATTGAATTATAGATGAATAGTCAATAATATTCACATCTGAACCAATTTCATCATCCTTTAATGTCAACTCTCTGGCTGGACCGTGTAGCTGAGAAGATAGCACAGAACTGGAATCAGAGAAACGCTTCAATTTTCATTACTTCCACTTCTCTGCAAAATGCGATGACAAAAGACACATGTTGAGACATATTCAGGATAAACAAATACATCTTTTGGTTTAAGTGCTAAACATCCAACTGTTCAAGGAGTTTCCAAAATCCACCACCATCGACTCAGGACGGGAATGTACAAAATAATTCGAGAGATCTTGTACTTTAATGACAAGGTTCTGTTGGAGAGATGATTTGAGAGATTTGATCGATGCATCCCATTTTAAGATATTTTTCTAACCGCCAATTTTCTTCTTCCAAAGATTATTTGGAAAACAAAAGGTTGGAATACAGGAAAAAAAGTTATTCATGAACAGAATCAATCTTCTGTAATAACTGAATTCAATGGCTGGTGGAGATATCCCCAGTATGTCCCGAGGTGGTAAAAGCCCTCTATACTCACGAAAGGCGAGAGCAGCATATTGGCAGCACCGACTTCATCTCTATTGGAAATGGGAAGAGATGCGCTTTTGAACATGAAATGAGCTGAAGAGCGTTTATAAACCCTTTCAGCGAGAAGCGAGCATCTTGAAAAATAAATTTCGGTTAAATGTATCGTGTTTCCGAGGTGAACAACCGCCATCTTGGCCGGGGATTTAGACGCATGCGCAGACTGTCCGTTACGTCACAGTGACGGGGGGGGTTCTCAGGGTGACTCATGCAGATGCTGAAAATCAGAGAGTAAATCAGGCAGTGCTGGAGGAGGTCAGCACGGTCTGGCAGGAGATGTGGACGCAGATACAGAGAGTTACCCATTACAGTCCTGTGTGCACCTTCTTCAGCACCCATTACCCGTGTGCTGCAGTGTCCTCGGCGAGAGCTTTATAACAGCTTCACCCTCAGGTGATCTTTAAAACAAACAGCAGTCTACCTCAATCACTGGATTTTTCTGCAGTTGACATTTTTAACCAACCGATTCAGACGTGTCATGTCCCACTTGTGAAGCAGGTGGGGGCTTGAGAATCCGGGCCTTCTTAGTTAGAGGGGAGTTCCTCAGGGTCGAGTATTTGGCCAACCATCTTCAGCTGCTTTGTCAATCAATTTCCCTTCAGAAGTAGGGATATTGCTTGACGATTGGACAACATTCAGCATCATTTTCAAATGCTCAGACACTGATTTCACGCATAGCCATATGTTCAGATTGTAAGTTTGCTCTCTGAGCTGGTAGGATTGTTCACATTGAGAGCAATCTTACAACCTGAACCTCAACCTAAGCAAAAAATGTTCTCAAAAATCGCATGCTCACATGTAGCAAGACCTGGCCAGCATCTAAAATCTGCACAAGTGGCAAGTAACAGCTGTATCACATCCATGCCTGGCAAAGACCATCTTCAACAACAGAAACTCTGAGTATCCCTTGTTGACATTCAACAGCAATATCATTGTTGAATCCTCCATTCCGGGGTGTAATATTGGTGAGAAACTGAACAGGACTGACCATACATCTGTTGATGCAGGATCAGGACTGTGGCAAAAAGTCTTGCATCGCTCAACTCACCTCCGGACTCCCCACCTTACAAGATATAAGTCAGGTGTGATACGGAATTCTCTCCACTTGCCTGGATGAATGCTGCTTCAACAACACAAGAAGCGGCACGGTGGCTAGCACTGCTACCTCACAGCGCCAGAGACCCAGGTTCGATTCCGGCCTCTGGTGACTCTCTCTGTGGAGTTTGCACATTCTCCCCGTGTCTGTGTGGATTTCCTCTGGGTGCTCCAGTTTCCTCCCACAATCTAAAAATGTGCACTATATGTGAATTGGCCAAGCTCAATTGTCCGTCGTGTTAGGTGTAGGGGAATTTGTCTTAGTGGGTTGTGCTTTGGCGTGTCGGTGTGGACTTGTTGGGCCGAAGGGCCAGTTTACACACTGTAAATAATCTAAGCTTGTCAACATCTGGGACAAAACGGCACATTTGATTGTCAACAACCTTCACCATTGCCTTTCATCACCATTGATGTCCAGGAC
The DNA here is from genome assembly GCF_047496795.1 of Chiloscyllium punctatum. Lineage (NCBI taxonomy): Eukaryota > Metazoa > Chordata > Chondrichthyes > Orectolobiformes > Hemiscylliidae > Chiloscyllium > Chiloscyllium punctatum. The sequence goes on from NC_092765.1 coordinate 83,216,653, forward strand.
CATCAAAGACTATCATCTCTTGTGTAACATCGCTCTGTGTACGGGGCTTTGCTATTCACCAGTTGGCGAGGAACATTCTACAATAGGTTTGCACCTCAGGGCACACAATGTCTCAGGTTCCTTTTTGCAATTGATGGTGCTTTTTGCATCTTTCGAGATGATTCGACCATTTGTTTGGGAGGAGGTATAGAATAGAGAAAAGATGTCTTTCTGAAATTGGATTTGTTTGATCTGAGGTTTTACACTGTTTGGACTGCGATAATATTTGAAAATCACTTCACAGAGAAATAGTTTGAAAGAACTGAAGATTAGTGAGACAAAACAAATATGATATAAAGATCCAACAGAATCACTAAATTCCTTTGGACATAAAGGGAACATGATTATCTGGTATGACAGTGAGAAAAGGTTTCAAACAGCATTGTGTGTGGTCAAGCACCAACAAAGACACACACACACACACACATAAGAGTGTGAGTGTTGAAGTGAAATGACTTCAGAAATTATTTAACATTATCCAGTTAACAATCTAAAAACATTCACAGAGAGGCAAGCCATAAATATGTGGTGTTTTTCGGAAAATATTCACCAGATCATCCATCTTGGAGATATATGAGGAGATGTGAACCATAGAAATGTCTGGATTGTGACAAGAATTGTAAATTCCCAGACCAACTGGAGACTTCTGACGCAGACATTCTATGGAAAGAGATTTATTTTGTCATTCAGCTTCATGTCACATCAGTGGCTTTACACTGACAAGAGACCTTTCCCTGACTGTGGGGAAAAAAAAAAATTTAAGATGTCTAAAGCTCTTAAATTCAATATTCTTGATTTAATATCACCCTTTTCACATGGGGGAGGCGTCATTGAGCTGTTCCATGTGTGGGAAGGTATTCACTTGGGAATCCAGCAATGCCTTGCTTTTTCTTCCTTGATAAGAGACTCAAGCATTTTTTTCACTACGGATGCGACGCTAACTGATCTTCACTTCCCCATCTTTTGTCTACCTTCCTTTTTAAACAGCGGCGCCACTGTATTCCAATCTGCAGGAACTGCCACAGAGTCCAGCACATTTGGAAAATTACTGACAATGCCCCGCTGTCTCTTTTAGCACCCTGGGATGCATTACACCAGGACCAGGAGACTTGTCTGTCCTTCGCTCCATGAGATTGCCCAACACTAGCGTTCCGTAATAATGTTTGTTTCCAGGTCCTCACCGACTCCATCTCTTTGTCAATCACTGGCATGTTATTGGTGCCCTCCATTGTGAAGACCGATGCAAAATACCTGTTCAGTGCCTCAGCCATTTCGTCACATCCCATAACTAAATGCCCCTTCTCATCCTCTGAAGGACCAACATTTACCTGAGGCACACTTTTTCATTTAAGATTTTCATTAAAACTTCTGCTATCTGTTTTTAAATTCTGTGATACATCTTTTCTCTTCTCTTCTTTCTTACGGTTCTTTATCACTCTTTTTGTGGCTTTCTTTTGACCTTTAACGCTTTCCCAATCTTCCAGTTTCCTGCTGTGTTTGACCACTTTGTGTGCCTAATCTTTCAATGTGATCGCCTCCCATATTTCCTGAGACATCCAGGGCAGAATATCCCTGTGACAGTCTTTCCTTTAAACTGGAACATACTTCTGCTGTGCACACTGAAACATTTCTTTGGAAGTCTTCCACTGCTCATCAACTGTACACTTTTCTTTTGTTTTCAGTCTCCTTTCGCCAGATCCTCCTCATTGTGTTATTGTCCGCCCTCTACATGTCCCTGGTATTGGATTTTAACTTCACACCCTCCATCTGTATTCGAAATATAACCGTACTGTGATCACTCCTTCCAAGAGGATCGCTAACAATGACGTCATTCATTATTCCTGCGTCATTACACAGGGCCAGATCAAGGAGAAGTTTCTCCCCGTCACTTCCATTACTTACTGTTCAAGGAAACTATCGCGGATAACCTCAACGAACTCCTCCTCAAGGCTACCCTGACCGAGCTGGTTCGAAATCCCCCCTGATAACAGCTGGCCCATTTTGACAGCCATCAGTTATTTCTCTGTTTATTGCCCGCAACAGGGTGATGTTATTATTTGGTGGCTGAGAGACTACGCTGAGCAGTGACTTTTTTTCTTAGAATGTCTAATTTCCACTCATTTTCCATTGTACCCATAAAACTTTGCAACATCGCTCTGATATCGTCTTTGAATGTCAGCGTGACACCACCTTCTTTAAGCTCTGTCTGTCCTTCCGAATAGTCTGATACCCCGAGATATTTACCTCCCACTTGTGCCCATCTGTAACTATGTCTCTGCAATAACTCCTAAATCATATTCATTTGTGATGATTTGTGCTCGTCATTCTCTAACCTTGATCCAAATGCTGCCAGCTCTTCGGTTAAATGTCTTTTTGATAGCTTTGTTACCCTCATGTTTTCCAATGTCTGTATTAATATCTCATGAGCCACTATCTTGGGAAACGAAGTGTGAGCTGGGTGACCGCTTTGCAAAACATCCAAGTTGTATCTTCAAGACAGACTTGGAACTTCTACTCCCCTGCACCTTGAATAGACCAACCTGTTCCTTGGGTAACATCTCTGTCTCAGGCGTACTGCAGTGTTCCAGCGAAGCTCAGCACATGCTTGAGGAAGAACACTTCATTTTCTATATGGGGATTCCGCAGCCCTCCATATTCCATATCCATTTCGATGTTTTTAGGGCCTGAACTTCTCATCTCCTAGCCTCCTACCGCACCCATAGGTCTTGTTAGCAGATCGTCAGCCATTAGTATACCTATGCGGGGGGGGGGGGTGGGGGGGGGAGGAGAGGGAGGAAGGGGGTAAAGAGGTGGGAAGGGGGGATGAGGGGGTAAAGAGAGGGGGAAGAAAAGGAGGAATGGAGGGGAGAAGGGGGAACGAGACGTCAAGGAGACGGGGAAAGGGGGGGAAGAGTGGTGGCACGAGTGTGTGGTAAGGGGGAGGGGGAAAGGACAGAGTGGGAAGGAGGGGGCAAAGGAGGGGGAAAGGAGAGGGGGAAGGATAGGCGAGAGAGGAGGGAGGGCAGATTAGGGAGGAGCAGGAATGAGATGGGGAAGGAGTGGCAGGGAAGGGGGAGGGTAAGGAGTGGGAAAGGGAAGGGGAGGGGAAAGGAGGGGAAGGAGAGGGGGAAGGAGAGGAAAGGAAAGTGGGAAGGAGAAGGGGGTTACGAGAAGGGGCAAGGGGAGGGGGAAGAAGCGGCAATTGGTGGGAAAGTGGAGTGAGAGAGGAGTGAGGACAGAGGAGGGAGGAGGGAGATGAGATTCGGGAAAGCACAAGTGTTAACAAGGAGAAGGAGGGAAGGAGGGGGAAAAGGAGGGCGAAACGGAGAGAAGGGGAAGGAGAGGCTTTGGAAGGAGAGGAGGAAATGGGGGTGACGGAGAGGTGGGGAGGTTGGAGGGAGGCGAGTGGGGTGATGGAGAGTGGTATAGAGAGGGGAAGGTAAGAAGGAAGTGGAGGGGAAGAGATGGGGAAGGTGTGGGGAGAAGGGAGAGCGAAGGTGTAGATAGGAGGGAGGAAGAAGTGGGGTGAAGGGGTGGGAGGAGAGCGCGGAGAGGAAAGTGAATGGAGAGGGGGAAGGAGATGGTGCCAGGGGAGGATGGCGGGGGAAGGAGAGTGGGGAAGGGGAGGGGATGAACAGGGGTAGGGAGAAGGAGAAGTAGGAAAGGAGAGAGGCGGGAGGAGGGAAAGGAGGGGTGCAGAATGAGAGAGGGATGAGAGGGGGAATGGAGAGGGTGGAAGGAGAGAGGGGGTAGAGGAGAGGGGGAAGAAGAGAGGGAAGGAGAATGAGGCAGGGAGGTGATGGCTTGAGAAGGAAGAAGAGGCGTGGAAGGTGAGGGCGGAAGGACGGGGAGGTGGGGATGGAGAGGTGTAAGGAGTGAGAAGGATAGGGGTTGGACGGGGTGGGGCAAGGAGAGGGGGAAGGAGAGAGGGTAGGAGAGATGGGGAAGGAGGGGAGGAGGTTGGAAAAGAGGGTTGGGGAAGGAGGAGTGGGAAGCAGGGCGGAAGGAGGGAAGGTGGGGTGGGAAGGAGTGGAAAGGTGAAGGAGGGGTGGGATGTAGGGAGGAAGGAGGGAAGGATAGGGAAGGGGAGGATGAACCATATGGGAGGAGGAAAGGGGCCAGGAACGAGGAAAGAGAGGCACGGGAGCGAGGGGTGAGCAAGCGGGAGCAATGAAGGGTGTGGAAGGAGGAGGAAGCAGAGGATGGGGAGCAGTGTCAGGGGAGGAGATGATGGGAGATAATGGAGAGGAGGGGAGGAAGGGAGTGACAAAGTGGGGGAGGAAAGACAGGGCAGAGGTGGAGGAAGGAGAGGGTCAAAGGAGGGGAAGGAGAGGGGGTGGAAGGAGAGGAACGAAAGACAGGAAGGAAAGGTTAGGAAGCAGAGGGGGTTGGAGAATGGGGAGAATCGGGGAGAAGGAGCGGGGTAATAAGAGGATATAAGGAGGGAGGGAAGGGGAGAAGGGAGTAGTAAATTGGTGAAGGAGATTGGGAAGGAGAGCGCGAAAGGAGGGGGAAAGGAGGGGGAAGGGGGTTAAGGAGGGAGATAGAGATGTGAAGAACCAGAGGATGATAGATATGGGAGGAGAGGGGGAAGAAGAGGGGGAAGAAGGGGGAAGGGGATGGAGAAGGGGAAGGAGGGTGGAGAAAGAGAAGGGAGGAAAGCGGGAGAGGAGAAATGGTAGGGAGAGGGAGAGAGGAGAGAATACGAGGGGGTAACAGAGGCGGTAGGAATGCGGGGGTGAAAGTTTGGAGAAGAGAGGGAGGAAAGGGTGGAGAAGAGGGGAGAAAAGAGGGGGGAAGAGAAGGCGAGAGAGGGAGGAGAGGAGAGTTGGGGAGGTGGAAGGAGAAGAGAGAAGGGGAGGAGGTTGGGAGGAGATGGGGGAATGTGGGAAGTGGTTTGAGAAGGGGGAGAGAGTGAGTGAGGATACAGGAGAGGAATGAATGGCAGGATTGGTGGAGGAGCGGGGGAGGAAAAGTGATGGGGCAAGGAGGGGGAAAGAGCTGGGGAAGGAGAGGTGGGAGGTTGGGAAAGAGGGTTGGGGTACAGTCGGGCTGGGAAGGAGGGGAAAGGGGAATGGATAAGGGGGGAAGGTGATGGGAAGGGGAGGTAAAAGTGGTGAGGAATTGTAGGGGAAGGGGGCAAGGAGGGGGAAATTAAGGGTGTGGAAGTAGGGGTGGGGTGTAAGGCTGGAGGGAATGAAAGTGGGGGAAGTAGAGTGGGAAAGAGGAGACGGAGGACAGAGTGGGAGGGAAGTAGAGGGGAGGTGAGGGGTTATGGAGATGTGGGGAAGGAGTGGAGCGGAAGGAGAGGAGTGGAGACAGGGGAGTAAGGGTTGATGAAACTGGGGTTGCGAGGGGGAGGAGAGTGAAGGAATGCATTGGGAAGGATGGGTGATAGGAGAGGGGGCGGTCGGAAGGAGTGGGGTGTGTAGTGGGGAAGCGCTGGGAGTGGGGAAGGAGAGGGGGAGATGAGGAGAGGGGATGGGAGGAAGGAGGTGTGGAAGGGGAGGAGCGGTGGACAGAAGAGGAGAGAGGAGGAGGAGGGGGATTGAGAGGTGGGGAAGGATGGACAGAAGGAGAAGGAGATGGAGGAGGGGGCAGATGTGGGGGAGAGGGAGGAGGGGATGCGGCTGGAGAGGGGCTGAAGAGAGCGAGCGAGGAGATGGAGCAAGGGCAGGATACATGGGGGATAACAGAGGGGTTGGGAATTAGTGGAGAAGAGGGGGCGGAGAGGATGAGGAGAAGAGAGGGGAAGAGAGAGGGGAAAGAGTGGAGGAGAGGGCGGGAGAGGAGTGAAAATGAGAGGGGAGAAGAGAGAAGGGGAAAGAGAAGGCGGGAGCAGGAGGAGAGGAGAGGAGAGGTGGGGAGGTGGAAGGAGAGGAGTGAAGAGGAGGAGGGGGAATGAGGGAGGGGCTATGGGAGAGGGGGAGTGGCGGCGGAATGGATGGGAGGAGAGCGGAGGAGGGGAGGAGAGGGGAGCAGAGGGAGTGGACAGGGTGGAGGCAGGACGAGCGAGGGAGGAGGAGAGTGGGGGGGAGGGCTTGAGGGGGAGGGAGGGAGAGAGTGTGCAGGAGGGGGGATAGAGAGGGGGAAGGGATGGGGTAGAGAGAGGGGGAGGGAGGTGGAGGGAGAGAAGAGCAGGAGAGAGAGGAAGGGAGAGTGGGGAGGGGGAGTGAGTGGGGAGGAGAGAGGGGGAGATGAGAGGTGGAGGAGGGGGAGGTGCGGGGAGATGGGAATTGGAGAAAGAGGCAGGGCAGAGGAAAGAAGGCGGGAGAGAGGGCTGTAGTAGAGAGGGCTTTGGAGAGAGTTGGGAACGGTGGACGAGAGTAGGAGGAGAGATGGGAGGAGAGGGTCGGAGGAGTTGGGCAGGAGAGGGAACAGGAGGACGGGGGTGAGGAGGGAGGGGTGGATGGCGTGAGGGAGAGTAGAGCGATGGAGGGTGGAGGCGACGGGGTTTGTAGGAGAGAGGGAGAGGAATGAAGGAGAGGAGAAGATGTGGGGAGCAAGTGGACGTTGGACGAGGGGGAGGAGACCGCGAATGAAGTGGGCGGACGAGTGATGGGAGGAGAGGGAGGAGAGGGTGAGGAGAGAGGGGGATGAGAGATGGGGAGGGGAGGGGGAGAAGGCGAGGATGTGGAGGATTTTGGGGTGTAAGGCGAGGGGGATTTTGGGGTGGAGTAGGAGAGGGTGGTGGACAAGGGGGTGGGAGGTGGAGGAGAAAGGGTCATGAGAGGTGGAGGGCGTGTGAAGGAGTGGGGAGGAGAGAGGTGAAGATGAGAACGAGAGGGAGGTTGGTGGGATGTGAGGGGGAGGAGAGAGTGGAGGAGAGGCAGAACTGGGGGAAGGAGTGGGGAAGGTGAGGAGGGAAGGGGAGCAGAGACAGGGAATAGAGCCAGCAAGAAGGAGGCAGGAGAGATGGGAGAGTAGAGGTGGAGGACAGGTGGGAGGAGAGGATACGAGTGGAGAACATAGGGGTAGGGTAGGAGTTCGGGAGAAGGGGTGAAGAAGAGGGGACGGGAGAAAGGAAGAATTGAATGTGGAGAAGAGGGGGAGGAGAGGGTGCGGAAGGGGGGGGAGCAGAGGAGGGGAGGTGAAGAAAGGAGTGGTTGGAAGAGGAGAAGGGGTGAGGAGAGGGCTTGAGGAGAGAGGCGCTGAGGAGAGAGGGGAGAGGAGGGAGTGGAGAGGTGAGCGGTAGAGTGGAGAAAGGAGAGGAGACGGGAGAGTTGAGAGGTGAGAAGGGAGAGGAGAGAGGTGAAAAGGGAGGAGAGAGGAGAGAGGGAAGAGGGGAGAGGAGGGGAGAAAGGGGAGAGGAGAGAGGAAACAGGGGAGAGGGGAGAGGAGAGAGGAGGGAGAAGAGAGCACGGAGGGGAAGGGGAGAGGATACAGTGGTGAGGAGTGAGAGGGGTGAGTATTGAGGAGCGAGAGGAGGGGGAGAGGAGAGAGGGGAGAGGGAGGAGGGGAGAGGAGAGAGGAGAGAGGGAGGAGGAGAGCACAGGGGAGAGGTGAAAGGAGAGAGCAGAGCGGGGAGAAGAGAGAGAGGAGAGGTGAGAGGGTAGAGGTGAGAGGGGAGAGGAGACAAGGGAGAGGAGAGCGGGGGGGAGAGGAGAGAGGAGAGGGGAGAGGAAAAGGAGAGGAGAGAGGAGAGAAGAGGGAGCAGAGAGCAGAGAGGGGAGAGGAGAGAGGAGAGAAGGGGAGGAGAGGGGAGAGGGAATGAGGGGAGAGGAGAGAGGGGAGAGGGAAGAGGAGAGAGGAGGGAGCAGAGAGGAGAGGAGAGAGGCGGGAGCAGAGAGGGGAGAGTGAAGAGTAGACAGCGGTGAGAATTGAGAGGAGTGAGTAGTGAGGAGTGAGTGGAGAGTGCAAAGGATAGAGGGAAGAAGGAAAAGGGGAGAAGAGAAGGAGAGAGGGAGGAGAAGGGAGGGAGAGGGAATGAGGAGAGAGTGGAGGGGAGAAGAGAAAGGGGGAGGAGAGGGGGAGAGGGTAGAGGAGAGAGGAGAGAGGGGAGAGGGAGAGGTGAGGGGAGTAGAGAGAGGGAGAGGAGAGAGGTGGAAGATAGAGGGGGAGAGAGGGGGGGAAGAGAGAGAGGGGGAATTGAGTGAGGGGAGGAGAGTGTGGGGGAGGAGAGGGGGAGGAGAGAGAGTCGGAGGAGAGAGGGGAGAACGGAGAGGGGAGGATAGGGGAGGACGGAGATGGGGAGGAGAGCGAGCGGGAGAGTTAGGGGTGAGGTGAGAGAGGGGGAGGAGAGAGTGAGAGGATAGAGGAGGAAAACAGAGAGGGGAGGATGTTGGGGGAGCAGAGTGAGGGGCGAGGAGAGAGAGGTGGAGGAGAGAGCGGGAGGAGAGAGAGGGGAGGAGAGGGAGTGGGAGGAGAGAAAGGGAAGGAGAGTGGAGGACAGAAAGGGGGACGAGAGAGAGGGGAGGAGAGAGGGGAGGAAAGAAAGGGGCAGAAGAGAGAGAGGAAGAGGAGAGAGAAGGGAGGACGGAGAGGGGAGAAGAGCGAAGGGCGAGGAGAGAGAGAGGGGGAGGAGAGAGAGGGTAGGAGAGAGAGGTGAAGGAGTGGGAGTGGGAGGAGAGAGGGTAGGATGGAAAGGGGGAGGAGAGAGAGGAGAGAGAGTGGGACGAGACGGGGCGAGGCCTGACGGGGATGATGAGGCAGAGAATAGCTGGGGTAAAGGAGGATATCAGAGAGGGGAGAAGGAGAGTGGGTGATGTGTGGGGGCGAGGAGGAGGAGCGGAGGGATGGGTGTTAGCGGGGAGAGAAGAGGTGAGGGGAGGAGGTGGTGGCGTGGAGACAGGGAGTAGACAACGGTAGGGGTTGGAGCAGAAGGAGGTGGCCAGGAGTGTTCGGGAGGACAGAGCGGTTGGAGGAGGGTAAGGAGGAGATTTTGTGGAAGACAGAAGGGCAGATGGGTAGGACGGGGAAAGTGGGGGAGAAAAGTGAGGATAGAATTGGGAAGAAGTGTGAGGGAAGGGTGGCAGAGGAGAGAGAAGTAGGAGACTGGGGTAAGAGATGGGTGGGAAGATGGGTAGGAGAGTAAACCACCCAGACCTTTCACCATCTGACCAGTTCACCTAACCCTATGGGCAACTCCCCCATGACCAGTCCACCCTGACCTGCACACCATTGGACTGGGTGAGGAAACCCACGCAGAGACTAGGGAGAATGTGCACACTCCACACAGACAGTCGCCTTGGGCAGGATTTCAACAGGGGTCCTGGCACTGTGAGGCATCGTTGACAACCACTGAACCACCGGGCCACCCTAACGAGAGAAAGAGAGATGAAGAGAGAGTTGTGGAGAGAGAGGAGAGGGGGAGAGTGAAGAGAAAGGGGGAGAGGGGAGAGAGAGAAGAGAGAAGGGAGAGAGAAGAGAGATGGGAAAGAGAAGAGAGAGGGGGAGAAGAGAGAGGGAGAAGAGGGAAGGGGAGAAGAGAGGTGAAGAAGAGTTAGGGAAGAGTGAGCAGGAGAATGAGAGTGTGTGAGAGAAAACGAGAGAGGGAGAGAGCGAGGAGAGTGAAGAGAAAGAGAAAGCGAGAGAGAGAGATAGAAAAGGCAAAAAGGGAACAAGTGACCCCCAACTCACACACTGTCACATCAGACGGAGACAGTAACAGGTCAATACTCCCCCGGTCAGCCCGCATCGCGTGAGTGTAATGGCTGACTGAGCTCAGTTCAAATACTTCCAGGGTCTGTCACTCAAAGCCCATCTCCTCCCCAACCCCAGTTCATCCAGTCAGCTTCCAACTTCCTTTACCTGGAACACACCTCCCCCAGGTATGGGATACACCAACAATCACTGAAGACTTTGTTACAGATCGTCAGGGATGATATGATGGAGAAATTATATGCAGAGTTTGGTAATGACTGAGGATGCAACACTCCAACGCCAATTGTTTTCAGTTTCTGATGAATCTGTTGATCATGTCAGATTTTGATTAAATATTTGTTTTGTGTTTCCTGTCTGTGAATATTCTTCAAATATTCAAAGAAGTTGAATAAAGGGAGTATCAGTCCAGGTAGAAATTAGACAAATTTGTTTTATGTTTTTGTGTGTATATCCTTCCTTGCCATCCTCAGAGAAAGACGCTTCCAAAATCCTTCAGTATTAGGGTAGAGAGAAAAGAATAATCAAAATAAAGTAAGAAATTGTCTCTAAAACAAGAACATTATTTCCCTCTCCCAAAACATGCCAGTCCTATTGGGTTCCTCCTGCAACCTCTCTTTTTATTTTAGAAACTCACATTCTCCCTCCTCCTGGCCGTGGGTTATCAGTATACTCACAACAGAGATGATCACGCATTGTGCTGGATGGCAGGGTCCTGTGCGGGGATAGGCTCATTCATTTACCAGAAAATTTCATGAGTGATGTATGATGTGATGGAGCAATTGCAGTTGAAGTGAGATGTGACATAGCTTATTGGCGTATAGTTGATGTAGATAAGGAAGATGAAAACAAGATGTTGACATTTCTGGGTATGGGCCTGGGTATCTTCCATTTTGTGATCGTTCCTTTTCCTTTGGGTGTTTGCAGACCCCTCAAGCACTTTGACACGCTTGGTGAAGAATGCAGGAAAATTGGTGACAGACTTTGAAAACAGTGAGAGCTCCATTTGTTCCACCGCCCTCCCGATCCCCACTAACCTTCCTGTTGTAGGGAATTTGGCACGCCTGGTTGGTGACAGGCTGTGTGGCTCAAATGGTCAGCGGGCTGCAAGATAAAGGTTGGTCTTTTGAGATCATCCAGGTATGGAGCTTCGGTTGTTCCAGATCAGAATATGGGAATACCACCATTTAAACTGGAAAATCCATAGCAAGATTGAATTGCAGCCCAAACCAATGATGATTCTGTAAGATAGGGACAAACACAATTTTCTCTCCAGACGCCCTCTGTCAACAGAAAGTGGTCACTGCAGCTCTGGGACACAGCTTACAGAAACTCCCTCACGGGAAACTGCGCTTCCCGTGTGAAAATCTTTACATTTATCGTGGTAACGTCTGCAATCCAACCCTTGTCCCCAAGATTAGAAGCTGCAGGATTTTGTGATAAGGACAGAGTTATGAAGTTGAAGGCGTTCCGTCCACCCATAAATGAGAGTGAATGCTTTCAGAACTGAGAGCCGACAAATACCTGTGATGACCAGCTCGCAGTATCAGCGTGTACTGGAAAATTGGAAAGTTGTAACGCTTGGCTGTGAAACAAACCTGAGTTGGTTGATATTTGTAAACAATTCCTTTTTTACGAATCAATTTATATTATGCCTCAGAATATCAAAATCCAATGGCACTTGAATTTAGAGTTTAGAAACACTGCAGAACCGAGGATTACCAAAATGTTGCCCCACTGACCATTCCCCATGAAACAATCCCAGGTCCTCAGTTGAGGAGTTTTGTTGGGAAACTTTGCTCCATGGCTTTGAACCGGGCTGCCTGCCCAAGGAAAGCAAATGTGTTCCTGCTTTTAGTGGAAGGATCAGAGCACGGTAACTTCATTCTGAAACAGAATGGTCATTAAAACATCTGTGCATATTCAGAACCAGGTTGGAGAAAACCGTAACAATGTTTCACACAGTCATGAAACGGTATTGCATTCCTTTTCACAAGTCGTGCATGTATGAGCGAGCAAATTCAAAGCCAGGTTTGCTGATGTGAACAGCTAGTTAGAAAGCTCTGCTCACGTGAGTCTGAAAGGCTGCCATCTGGATTAAGGCTATTCTTGCCGGATTTTGAAGTGGGGAGTTTTGAAGTGAGGTGACTCCAACAGCCACTCCACTACAGGAAGCATCTCCGTGAGCAGCTGGTGTTCAGAGTCAGCCAGCACTAAAATATATAGCAATTCAACATTTCATCTTTCTGTTTCCAGGAGCTGGTTATTCTCCAGCCTAATTGGCATCATTAAAAAATTAAGAAAATCACGTGAAATTGTTCACTAAATAAAGACAAGGATGCTATCAGAGGTGCACAGTTTGGAATGTAGGGAGAGTCTGAACATGCTGGGACAACTTTCCCTTCGGCGTCGGATTTGACCTGAAGGAAGGTTTGTCAACAGAATATTTAAGTTTTTGTTTTCCACAATATGGGGCGAGTTGAAAACTGGAGAGCATAGGTTTAAGGTGAGACGGGTAAAATATTAAAGGGACTTGAGGCAGCTTTCCCACGCAGAAGGTTGTGCTTGTATGGAATCAGCTACCAGAGGAAGTGGAGGAGGAGAGTACACTCAGAAGATTTCAAAGGCAACCGGATGAGTTTCTGGAGAGGAAGGGCTTAGCGGGATAGGGGACAAAAGCTGCGAAATGGGAGTTTGTTTAAAATACATTTTCAGAGATTTCGAAGCATGAATGCTGTTCTGGGGACAGTCCGAGGGCAATCAGCCATAAACGGTTCACAGATCCTTGAGCAGAACAATTCCAAACTGCGCTCCCAACATATATTGGAAACTTAGTTCACTGCCACCTCCAGAAATACTCTGAAATGAGGGAAAACAATGAACCGAACATGAATGAGCCATGAAAAGTGAAAATTCCCAAACAGTCTCGATTCGCTTAGTTTGCTCATCCGATCAACAATGCAGCAGAACCTGCTGCCCACGTCTAAGGACAGAAGTGAAGGAAATGAGAGAAATTTAACACTGTATGACATTTCAATTAACTGGAATTATTTTTCCATTCACTAGAAAACCGAATAATGAGAAGTAAAGTCACTGCAGGATTTTGTTTCACACCAGCGATGAATTCCCAATTCAGTTTCAGTGGAAACATTGAACAGCACAACTTGGCCGGAACATGATGCAGCACTGGAAACGCTTGAGCTTCAGGCTTTTCGTGTCGGAGAAAAATGTGATCACTACAGCATTGACGCTGGCACATTGGAGAGGGTGCATCCTCCCAAATCAGAAATACATTTCCAATAAGCAAAGTAATCTGGCCGTGTTGGAATTTAAACACTGAACATTACTGGAATTTCGATTCTTGCTTTGCTGAATGGTTTCATCCATTGCTAGAAACAGGACAACTTGCAAGTTTACACGGAACATGAAACATACCGGACTACAGGGAAAATGCACAAAGCTGAGAAAGCCGTGTCCCAAATCATACCGTGCAGCATAGTTTCAGTCACTGTGTCTGTTTTGCAGAATAAGGTTCCCAAAGAATGTTCCACCCTAAAACCGGCGGTAGCATAACATTCCGAGAATGACAGATCACATTGTGAGGATGCTCTGATTCGGAGACAGTTCGAGATGCCACTTTCCTTCCTTTTTGCCTTAACCATGCGATTTGCTGCAGAGATGTTCACTCCGGGGCATGACCCACATGGATACCAACGGAGTTGGAAACCTGTGTGGGAATCGACGAGAAGCGACTAAATAAATTTTGCTAAATTCCATGGTGCTTATTAGAAATGCAGTTTCTGTTCACCTCAACCTAAAAGGCAGTTTCTGAACATAGTAACAGAATTCAAAAGGTAATTAGCTCACCCCACCCCCACTCCGGATGAGGTGCTAACTGCCCTTGAGTGCTTTTTGTTCTCGATGTGAAGAGCTCTCACGCCTCTGAGTCACCTTCACGTCTCTGGTTGCTGAGTGAGTCACAAAGAAGGAGTTTCACCAGAGCTGCAACTGCCTCACTTCCCCACTCGCCCTCCCCGTTTACATTTTCCTGCTCGTCAGTGATTTAAAGAAAACCAAATGGATGCGATTTCATTCTGTCGTCTCTGTGTCAATTGCTCCGTTTCAGTTCCAACTTGGCTTAGATCTCGGGGCGCATCTTAATACTAGCGACGCTATGAAAGCACAAGTCCAAAGGTTCCTCTGAGAGTGTAATTTCTTTCATTGCTGTTGCTGATTGAATGAGCCACTAACGTGTGAACTGCTCCAAAACATGATTCAGGACCTCGAGTGCCAATTCTCGCACGCAGGAAAACGACAGACAACTTCCAAATGAGGCCTTTCAGAGTCGACTTTGGGGGTACATTTGACAGGCAGACAAGTTCAGGAATTCGTGGTGCGCTGTGACACAAGCGCATCAGCGTCTTCCCTGTCTTTGAACCGAGCCGTCTGCGCAAGGAATGCAAATGCGGTGCTGCTTTTCGTGGAAGGATCAGAAGGCGGTAACTACACTCACAAACAGAATGGCATATGTTCAGAACTAGGTTGGAGAAAAACTTTACAATGCTTTGCACAGTCATTAAATGGAATTGCATTACATTTCACTACGAGAGCAGATTTGTTCAAGCAAATTGAAAGTCAGGTTTGCAGATGGGAAAGCAATCAAGAAAGCTCCGTTCTTGTCCATGCAAAAGGCTGCAGTTGGCGAACAAAGCGGTTCCTTCCCAGTTTTGAACTGGGAACCGTTCGCATGAGAAGTGAACGTGGTGACCGCTACACGACAGAAACAAGCCCCTACTACATTTTTTTGCCGCTCAGTGGTATCCAGCACTGAAAGTTGAAGCCATTCGACGTTTCACCTTTCTGTTTCCTGCGTAAGTGCCATCTTGAAAATGTAAAAAAAAGACTCGCTTCTATCTCAGTTCCAATACGTTTCCAACTGAGTTGGTATCAATATGGCTCTTGTCCAGGTGTGAACGTCTCTGCAGCAAATTGAACTTTCAACGTAAAGTGCAGAAAAACATACACACCAACCTGCACCAATACCTGTCTCCTGTTATTAAACAGTTATAGACAGAAACACAAGCACACAACCTCCACCACTACCCTGTCTCCTGCCATTAAGCAAATATATGCAGAAACACACACAACCCTCCATGAACATGCTGTCTCCTTCCATTAAATAGATATAAACAGAAACACACACACAACTCTCCACCAAAACCCTGTTTCTTGCCAGTAATCAGATATACACTAAAACACACAACACAAGCCTCCACCACCACGTTGTCTCACGCTATCAAGCAGATATACACAGAGGCACACACACACACAACCCTGCACCAACACCTTGCCTCCGAACAATAAAAAGATATACCCAGAAACACACACAAATCTCTAAACTACCTTCCTGTCTCCTGCCATTAAACAACTATAACAGAAACCCACACACACACACAACCCTTCAACACCACATTGTTTTCTGCCTTTAAACAAATATACACAGAAACACACACAAATCTCTAAACCACCTTCCTGTCTCCTGCCATTAAACAAATATAACTGAAACCCACACACACACAACCCTTCAACACCACATTGTTTTCTGCCATTAAACAAATATACACAGACACACACACACACACAATCATCCACGACAACACTGTATCCTGCCATTACACAGATCTGCACAGAAACACACGCACACACACTTACACATACAATGGTCCACCATCACACACTCACCGGCAATTAAATAGGTATAAAAAGAAACACACACATATCTCGACACCATCCCCCTGTCTCTTGCCATTAAATAGACATACACAGAAACACACACACACACTCAACCCTTCACCACCACATGGTTTTCTGCCATTAAACAGATATACATAGAAGCCCACACACGCACACACAACCCTTGACACCCAATTCCTTTTTTGTCATTAAGCAGATCTACACAGAAACACACACACAACCCTCCATGACCACCCTGTCTCCTGAAATTAAACAGATATACACAGAAACACACACACATCCCTCCACCACCACATTGTTTTCTGCCATTAAACAGATATACACAGGAGCACACACACACATACGCACACACAATCCTTGACACCCAAATTATTTCTTGTCATTAAACAGATATACACAGAAACACACACACATCCCTCCACCACCACATTGTTTTCTGCCATTAAACAGATATACACAGGAGCACACACACACATACGCACACACAATCCTTGACACCCAATTTGTCGCCTGTCATTGAGCAGGTATACACAGAAACAGACACGCAACCCTTCACGTGTCTCCTGTAATTAAACAGATATGTACAGAAATACACACACAAAACTCCAGCACCACCCTGTCTCCGGCTATTAAACAGTTATACACAGAAACACACACTCACCATCCTCCACCACCACGCTGTCTGCTGCTATTAAACAGAAATTTACAGAAACATACAGCAAGCCTCCACCACCACCCTTTTTCCTTTCATTAAACAGATATACACTCGAACACAAACACACACAACCCTCCATCACCACCCTGTCTCCTACGATTATACAGATATACATCTCTCCACTACCACCCTGTCCTCAGCAATTAAATAGATTAAAAAACACACCCATGCACAACCTTCCACGACCACCCTGTCTCCTGCCATTAAACAGATCTACATAGAAACACACACACAACTCTCCATCACCACCCTGTCTCCTGCCATTGAGCGATATTCACAGAAATGCACACACACAACCCTCGACCAACTCCCTGTCTCCTGCCATTAAACAGATATACACAGAAACAAACACACACAACTCTTGGCCACCACCCTGTCTCCTGCCATTAAACAGATCTACAAAGAAACACTCATACATACACAACCCTCCACAACCATCCCGTCTCCTGCAAGTAAGCACATAGACACAGAAACACAGACATTCTACCTTCCACTACCACAATGCGTCTTGCCATTAAATAGATTTACGCAACAGCACACACACACCAGCCTCCTCCTCCACCGTGTCCTGCAATTAAACTGATCCATACAGAAATATACACATATATTTCCAGCACCACGCTGTCTCCTGTCATTAAGTAGTTAAACACAGAAACACACACACATCCCTCCTCCACCACTGTCTCATGTCATTAAACAGTTATACATGGAAACACTCACGCACACTTCCCTCCACCACAAACCTGTCTGCAGCCCTTAAATAGATGTATAAAGAAACACACGCACACAACACTCCACGAACACCCTGTCTCCTGCTATTAAACAGGTTCACACAGAAATACCTACACAATCCTCCATCACCACCCTGTTTCCTGCCATTAATCAGATATTCACAGAAACACGCACACAATCCTCCATCACCACCCTGTCTCCTGCAATTTGTTTCCTGTCATTAAGCAATTAAACAGATATTTATAGAAATATACAGACAACCCTCCACTACCACCACCCAATCTCCCATCATTATACATATATACACAGTAACACGCACACCCATTTCTCCAACACCACACTGTCTTCTGCAATTAAACATATAGACACACAAACACACACACATACCACACTCCTCCACCACTCTGTCTCCGGCAATTAAACAGATATATTCAGAAACATAAAGACATATCTTCAGCACCACCCTCTCTTCTGCCAGTAAACAGACATAGACAGAAACACACACGAACACGTACACACAAGCATTGAATATCAATTTGTTTCCTGTCGTTCAGCCGATGTACACTGAAACACACACACAACCCTCCACGACCAACCTATCTACATTCATTAAACAGCTATATACAGAAACACACACGCACCAATCTCCAAAACCACCCTGTCTCCTGCAACTAAAAAGATATTTACAGAAACAACCAGACAATCCTCCACCACCACTCTCTCTAATGTCATTAAATAGGTATACACAAACAGACCCACACACCACCACGACCACCCCGTCGCCTATCATTAAACAGATATACGCAGAAACATACACACACCACCCTCCATCACAACCCTGTCTCCTGCCATTAAACAGATATACATAGAAATACACAAACACACAACCGTGCACCACCACATTGTTTTCTGCCATTAAGCAGATATACACAGATACACACTAACAACCATCAACTGCCACCATGTCTCCTGCCATGAAACAGATATAATCAGAAACAAACTCATACCACTCTCCACCACCAACCTGCCTCCTGCAATTAAACAGGTATATCCAGAAAAACACACACAGAGAACCCTCCCCCACCACCCTGTTTGCTGCCATAATTCAATTATACACAGAAACACACACACACAAACCTGCACTACCATCCTGTCTCCTGCCATTAAACAGGGACATACAGAAACACACACACACAACAGTACACCACCAACCTGTTTTCTGCCATTGATCAGATGTACACAGAAACACACACACACAACCCTCCACTACCACCCTGTCTCCTGCAATTCAACAGATATATACAGAAACGCACACACAACCCTACACTACTACCTTATTTCCTGCTGTTAAGTAGATATACACACCAACACGCACTCTACACTTCACCACAACCATTTCTCCTGTCACTAAACAGATATACACAGAAAAACACATACACAATCCTCGACAACCACCCTGTCTGCTGACATTAAACAGATATATCCACAAACACACGCACATTCCTCCACCACTACCCTGCTCTGCTGCCATTGAGCAGATATACACACACACACAATTTTAGACCACCACCATGTCTCCTGCCCTGAAACAGATATACACAGAAACAAACACACATGCAGAACCCTCCACCACCACCCTGTATGCTGCCGTTAATCAGATATGTACATAAAAACACACACACACACAACCCTCTCCAATCACACACTCTCTGGTGATTAAACAGATATAAAAAGAAACACACACACCTCTCGACATCAACACCCTGTCTCATACCATTATTCAGACATACACAGAAATACACACACACACACACACACACACTCACACACACACACACACACACACACACACATGCACATACACGCGCACACACAACCCTTGAACAGCAAATTATTTCCTGCCGTTAAGCAATGAAACAGATATTTACAGAAACATACAGACAACCCTCTACCACCGGTCATTAAACAGATATACACAGAAACACGCACACCCATTCCTCCAATACCATACTGTCTCCTGCAATTAAACATTTATACAAACACACACACACACACCACCCTCCTCCACCACCCTGTCTCCTGGAATTAAACAGATTTATACAGAAACATAAAGGCATATCTTCAGCACCACCCTGCCTCCTATCATTAAACAGACATAAACAAAAACACACACAACTCTCCACTACCATATTGTTTTCTGCCATTAAACTGATATACATAGAAACATACATACACAACCTTCAAAACCACCCTGTCTCCTGCAATTAAACAGATATTTACAGAAACATCCAGACAAGCCTCCACCACCACCCTGTCTCCTGTCATTAAACAGATATACACAAGCACACACACACACACACCAACCTCGACCACCACCCTGTCGCCTGCCATTAAACAAATGTACACAGAAACACACATACAACCTTCTCCGAACACCCTGTCTACTGACCTTAAACAGATAGACACAGAAACACGCACAACCCTTCTCCACCACCTGTCACCTGCCACTAAGCACACAGACACTCTACCCTCCAACACGACCGTATCTCCTGCCATTGAATAGAGATATGCAGAAACACACACAAACCTCCATGACCATCCTGTCTCCTGCCATTGTACAGGTATACAGAGAAACACACACATCATCATGTCTCCTGCCATTAAGCACATATACACAGAAACACACACACACAACCCTCCACCACCAACATGCAATCTGCCATTAAACAGTTATACACAGATACACACACAGCACCCTCCATCATCACCCTGTCTCTAGCCCCTAAATAGATATACACATTAACACACACGCACACAACCCATTAGGACTACCCTGCCTCCTGACATTAAACAGGTAGACACCGAAACCAACGCACAACCCTCCACCACCACCCTGTCTCCTGCCTGTAAACAGATATACACACAAACACACACACATCCCTCAACCACTACCCTGTTTCCTGCCGTTAATCAGATATACACAGAAACAGACACGCACAGCCCTTAAACTGATATACACAGAAGCACACACACATCCCTCCACGTCCACCCTGTCTCCTGCCATTAAACAGATATACACACAAACACACACATATCCCTCAACCACCACCCTGTTTCGTGCCGTTAATCAGTTATACATAGAAACACGCACACACACAAACCTCCACGAGCACCCTGCCTCCTGCCATTAAATAGATATACACGGAAACACACGCACAACCCTCCGCCACTGCAATGTTTCCTGCAATTAATCGATTTTACACAGAAACACATACACAACCTTACACCACCACCAGTCTGTCTCCTGTAATTAAGCAGATATATACAGAAAAACACACACAACCCTGCATCACTACCTAACACCTACCATTAAACATCCAAACACAGGAAATGAAACACACACGGACAAACATCACCCCCCCCACCAACACTCTGTCTCCTGACATTAAACAGATATACACAGAAACACACGCACACACCACTCCACCACCACCCTGTCTCCTACTGGTAAGCACATAGACACAGAAACACAGACAACCTACCCTCTACCACCACCCTGTCTCCTGACATGAAAAAGATATGTGCAGAAACTCACACACACACACACACACACACACACACACACACAACTCCATGAACACCCTGCTTCCTGCAATTGCTCAGAAATTCACAAAAACACACACAAACACACCAAACTGTCTCATGCCAGTAAGCACATATACACGGAAACACACACACACACGCGCGCGCGCACACACACACACACAGAGACTCACTCAAATCTGCTTGACCACACTGTTTCCAGTCATCAAACAGTTATACATGGAAATATACACACGCACAACCTTCCACGAAATTTACAGCTGAGGGAACGGCAGTTTCGATGCGATTAGGCAAGATTTAGGAAGTATAGGATGGTGAAGGAACCTGCAGGGTATGGGCACATTAGAAATGTGAAGCTTATTCAATGAAAAGCTCCTGAGTGTCCTAGATAAATATGTACCGTCAGGCAGGGAGGAAGCTGTAGAGCGCGGGAGCCGTGGTTTACAAAGAAAGTGGAATCTCTGGTCAAGAGGAAGACTGAGGCTTACGTTAGGATGAGATGTGAAGGCTCAGTTAGGGCACTTGAGGGTTACAAGGTAGCCAGGAAAGAAATAAAGAAAGATCTCAGAAGAGCCAGGAGGAGACATGAGAAGTTGTTGGCTGATAGGATCAGGGTAAACCATAAGACTTTCTATAGGTATTTAAGGAATAAAAGAAAGACAAGTGTAAGATTAGGGACAATCAAGGATATGAATGGGAAGTTGTGTGAGGAGTCGGAGGAGATCGAGGAAGCACTAAATTCATAGTTTTCGACAGTATTGAGATACAGGCTACTAGACGAGGTTGGATTGCGGTTCACAAGGAAGAGGTATTGGAAATCCTGCAGAGTGTGAAAATAGATAAGTCCACTGGGCCAGATGGGATTTAGCCTGTGATCCTCTGGGAAGCCAGGGAGGAGGTTGCCGAGCCGTTGGCATTGATCTTTAAATCGTCATTGTCTACAGGAATAGTGCCAGAAGACTGGAGGATCGCAAATGTGGTTCCCCTATTCAAGCAGAGGAGTAGAGACAACCCTGGTAATTATAGACCAGTGAGCCTTGCTTCAGTTGTTGGTAAAGTGTTGGAAAAGGTTATAAGAGATAGGATTTACAGTCATCTAGAAAATAATAATTTGATAATGGATAGTCAGCACGGTTTTGTGAAGGTTATGTCGTGCCTCACAAAACGTATTGAGTTCTTTGAGAAGGTGAACAAACAGGTAGATGAGAGTAAACAGGTTGATGAAGTGTATATGGATGCAGCAACGCATTTGATAAGGTTCCCCACAGTAGGCTACTGTTCAAAATGCGGAGGAATGGGATTATGGGAGATATAGCAGTTTGGATCAGTAATTGGCTTGCTGAAAGAAGACAGAGGGTGGTGGTTGATGGAAAATGTTCATCCTGGAGTCAAGTTAGTAGTGATGTGCTGCAAGGGTCGGTGTTCGGTCCACTGCTGTTCATCATTTTTATAAACGACCTGGATGAGGGAGTAGAAGTTGGGTTAGTAAATTTGCAGACAATACTAAGGTCAGTGGAGTAGTGGATAGTGACGAAAGATGTTGTAGATTACAGAGAGATATAGAAAAGCTGCAGAGCTGTGCTGAGAGGTGCAAAATGGAGTTTAATGTGGACAAGTGTGAGGTGATGCACTTTGATCGGAGGAACAGGAATTCAAAGTACTGGCCTTATGATAATATTCTTGGTAGTGTAGATGAGCAAGAGATCTCGGTGTCCAGGTACACAGATCCTTGAAAGTTGCCACCCAGGTTGTCTGTGTTGTTAAGAAGGCATTAACAGAGGGATCGAGTTCTGGAACCACGAGGTTATGCTACATCTGTACAAATCTCTGGTGCGGCCGCACTTGGAGTATCGTGTACAGTTCTGGTCACCGCATTATGAGAAGTATGTGAAAGCTTTGGAAAGGGTGCAGAAGAGATTTACTAGGA
Organism: Chiloscyllium punctatum; assembly: GCF_047496795.1. Taxonomy (NCBI): domain Eukaryota; kingdom Metazoa; phylum Chordata; class Chondrichthyes; order Orectolobiformes; family Hemiscylliidae; genus Chiloscyllium; species Chiloscyllium punctatum. The sequence goes on from NC_092765.1 coordinate 83,239,023, forward strand.
TGTTGCCTGGTATGGAGAGAAGGTCTTTTGAGGAACGTCTGAGGGACTTGAGGCTGTTTTCGTTGGACATAAGAAGATTGAGACGTGACTCAATAGAGACATATAAGATAATCAGAGGGTTAGATAGGGTGGACAGGGAGAGCCTTTTTCCAAGTACAGTGACGTCGAACACGAGGGGGCATAGCTTTAAATTGAGAGGTGACAGATATAGGACAGATGTCAGAGATAGTTTCTTTACTCAGAGAGTAGTAAGGATATGGAATGCTTTGCCTGAAACAGTAGTTTATCGCTAACTTTAAGTACATTTACGTAGTCATTGGACAAGCATATGGACATACATGGAATAGTGTAGGTTAGATGAGCTTCAGATTGGTATGACAGGTCAATGCAACATTGAGGGCCGAAGGATCTGTACTGTGCTGTAATGATCTATGTTCTATATTCTATGAACACCTTGCTTACTGACCTTAAACGGATATACGCAAAGTTGTACATGCATACACAACCCTCCACCACCACCCTGTCTCCTGCCAGTAAGCACATGGATACAGGAATACAGACACTATACTCTCCACCACCACTTGTCTCCTGCCTTTCAGCAGATATATACACAAACACACACGCACACACATCCCTCGACCACCACCCCGTTTCCTGCCGATTATCAGATATACACAGAAAAACACACGCACAACCCTCCACCACCACACTCTCTCCAGTTTTAAAAACACATATACACAGAAATACGCACACATCCCTCTACCATCACCCTGTCTCCTGCGCTTAAACAGAAATACACAGAAACACACCTACATACAGAACGCTCCACCGCCACCCTGTTTCCTGCAATTAATCAGATATACAGAGAAACAGACGCACACAACCCTCCACCACCACCAGTCTGTTTCCTGTCATTCAGCAGATACTTACAGAAAAACATACACATCCCAGTACCACCACCCTAACACCAGCATTAAACAGACAGACACAGAAAAAGAAAAACACAGACAACCCTCCACCACTGCCCTGTTATGCTGGCATTAAACAGATATACACAGAAATACATACACACAAATTTCGACCACCACCAGTCTGTCTCCTGTCATTAAGCAGATATATACAGAAAAACACACACAACCCTTCACCACCCCCCATCACCGACCATTAATCTGATATAAACAGACAAACCTCCATCAACACTCTGTTTCCAGGCATTAAACAGATATGCACAGAATTGGCTGGCTGACAGAAGGCAGAGAGTGGCTGTAGATGGAAAGTATTCTTCCTAGACGACAGTATTGAGTGGGGTCTCCCAGGGCTCTGTACTTAGATCTCTGCTCTTTGTAGTTTTTATAAATGACTTGGATGAGGAGATTGAAGGGAGGGTTAGTAAATTTGCAGATTACACAAAGTTTGGAGGTGTCAGTGATAGTATAAAGGGCGACTGCAGGCTACAGCGCGACATAGACAGAATGCAGTGCTGGGCTGAGAAATGGCAGATTGAGTTCAATCTGGATAAATGCGAATTGATGCATGTTGGAATGTGGAACTCGAATGCTGAACATAGGATTAAAGACAGGATTCTAGCAATGTGGAGGTACAGTGGGATTTGGATATGCAAGTACACAGATCCATCAAAGTTGCCTTACAAGTGGATAAGGTTGTTAAGAAAGCATATGGTATTTTGGCTTTCATTAAAAGGGGGATCGAGTTTAAGAGCTGTGAGGTTTAGCTGCAGCTCTACAAGTCCCTGGTGAGGCAATACCTGAAATATTGTGTCCCGTTCTGGTCGCCCTACTATAGGAAAGATACAGAGGCTTGGGAGAGGGTGCAAAGAAGGTTTACCAGGATGCTGCTTGGATTGGAGGGCTTGCCTTATGCAAAAAAAAGGTTGAATAGGTTCGGACATCTCTCTGGAGAGAAGGAGGAAGAGAGGAGACCTGATAGAGGTGTACAAAATAATGAGAGGAGTAGATAGAGTCAATAGCTAGAGAATTTGCCCCAGGGCAAGATTGACTGGTATGAGAACTCATAGTTTGAAGATATTAGGAAGTAGGTATAAAGGAGATGTCAGAAGTATTTTTTTAATATACAGAGAGCTGTGAATGCATGAAATGCGTTATCAGTGGTAGTGGTGGAAGCAAAGTTATTGAGGACATTTAAGCGACTTCTAGACTTGCACATGGATAGCAGTGAGTTGAGGGGTGTGTAGGTTGTTACTATAATTTACATTAGGATTGAATCTCCGGACAACATCGTGGGTGAAAGGGCCTGTTCTGTGCTGTACTTTCTATGTTCTATGTTCTTTGACAAGGGTGAGTCGACCTCTGACGACTTAACGCCAACTGCAAAAGATGTTTAAAGACGTCATTGAGTTGCTAAGGTGTCAGTACTATAAGTATGTTTTGGTCATTGTTGATTTTCCTTTCCTTGATGCGTTGAAGCTTACCCCATTTCCAACACTACTGCTAAAACGGTTGCAAATATTTTACTCAAGGAGATTGTTACCTGCTTTGGTATTGGATTTTATCTACTTTCTGACAATGCCCCCCACCCCCATTTTATTGGAGATATTAATGAGGAATTATGCTTCATTTTGGGATCCACCACCAACTTCATTGTGCTTAATGCCTAAAGGCTGCAGGGCTCGTGGAGCATGGTAATCAGAGTCTGAAAAGTAAACTTGCCAAATGGACTTCTGAAACAGTTCTTTCCTGGGTTAGGGTGGTGCCGCTGGCATTGTTCCACCTACAATAAACTCCTGTGGAGATTACTCGCTTGGCCTTTTCTAGCGCTCTCACTCTGTATGACCTGAATGATAAAATGCACTGTGTTTGATCCGCAGGATACACTGCAGAAATTATTCCATCCCAGCGGATTGAGCTGCCTCCATTGAAAGAGCTGTCTCCATTCGTAGAGTATCATACAGTAACAGAGAATATCTTTTGATGTCATCCTCGAAGGTACTTGCTACAAAAAAACGGAACACTGTGATCAGCGCTAACACAGAGGCCCAGCGGGAGCCCAGTGGGCCCATAAACCAGAAATCAATGGATAAAGAGATTCTTCTTTTTCGAAGAATCAGATTCAGACCATCATCTTTAACACTTCCTGGGGAGAAAAATGGATGTGGGAGAGCCGACAGACTCAACTGGTTCCAGCATTTACAACCTTGGTCCGTGAGACAACAAAAGCAGAAACCTGGAATTGTTTATCTTGCTTCTGAAAAACAGGTTAGTAAATTTTGAAGATCATAGATATTTCGTCCTGGTGTTCATGAATTGATCTAGAGCAGACTACGGTTCCCTGAGTATGGTCTGACCTCTGGGTGTGGACTGTGATATTCTGCTCACATGATCTGAACACATACAAAGAAATGACTCAGTGACAAGATCTGCTGAATCGGATTCTGTGAATAACAGAAGCTGATGTAATGAAAAGAGCCATAAGAGTAGGAATGCAGCAAATTATTTTCCAGACTCGAGGAGAGTTAATAGTGCTGTTTCCAGGGGTCAATATCTGTACAAGTAGACTGAAACAGCGTAGGGTGTTATTGTACTGCTTCTATAGTATAATAGTGCAAAAGCACGGAACTTTTGTGTAGAGAGGATAACTTCAAAATCCTCAATGAGGCAAAACACACAAATGAGGTAAACAACAAAGTAACCACATAATTTAGTGTTACGTCATGGGGTAAACTTCCCTGCTCAAATTTTGCTCAAAATCGCGCTCTGTCTAATTCCTAAGACTGAGAATCGAACAATGAATGGCCTATGTCAATAAAAACTGCTCTGATCTCACAACTTCAGCATTTCATACGAGCCCTTATGTATGTCTGGCAATAGTAATTGATCCCTCACTGTGTTACTTCAGCATACGTAGAGAACAAATAATCATAAGAACAACAGTCGTGTATGTGACTGGGATTTGACCCAATTCTGTTGCAACCAATCGATTCAGCTGTAAATGAAATTGCTTCCACCTTTTCTGTGTCGGCAACAAGGTTCCATAGCTTAGTGGTCAGTTTTCATGCATTGAATTAGACCCAGCATCCTTTCTCACGTTGAAATATACAGCGATATAAAGAGTTGATGAAAGACACGGGCAATGTTTACTGGACTATAAAGACGTTAGGAATGACGCGAGAATGATGCCATGTCATCAGGAACGATGGAAATGAGGTTTACTTGGAGATAAATCCACTAGAAACGAAAAGAGGTGGTTTAATGGGATGGTGGCATAGATAAGGAATAATGTGGGAGAAATCAGGAAAGACTTAGTTGTGTCCGAAAAGAGGTTATCCAGCTGATGTGAAGTTGTTACGAATAAATACGAGGGAAATTTCCTCGTGGAGGTGAGTGGAAACTAGAGGTTAGAACTTCAAACCCATCGGGGCACAATCAAGAAATTTAGAGTAGGCATTTTTTTATTCTGACAGTTATTGAATATGGAGATAAATTTTCGGAAATAGAATCATTTTAGGAGCTGATTCAAGAATATTTGAAAAGCGCGTGCAGGCAGACAAGGAGTGAATTAGATAAATTAAATTAGATTACTTCCAGTGTGGAAGCAGGCCGTTCGGCCCAAATGTCCACACTGACCCGCCGAAGCACAATCCACCCAGGCCCATTCCGCTACATGTAATCCTGCCCCTAACACTACGGGCAATTTAACACAGCGAATTCGCCTAACCAGCACATTTTTGGACTCTGGCAGGATACTGGAGCACCCAGAGGAAACCCACGCAGACACAGGGACAGTGATTCTGGCTGCCTGAATGGTGATGAAAAATGGAAACATTATCGAATTGGTTAACATTCATAGGAAAGAAATTGCATAACACCTGCAACTGAAAATGTTAAGGATGAGAAGAGCTGGTGGAGTTGGCAGGTGCAGCAACTCATTCAACATGAAATATTATATACCATAAATGCACTGAGCTGTTTGGTTTAGCTGTACATTAAATGGAAGTCGGTTAGCTCAGTCCACTGACTAACTGGCTTATGAGAAAAGTGAGACCAACAGCGTGGGATTAATTTTCTCACTTTCTCAAGTTTCCACAAGAATCATCATCTCACCCCGAACACCTGATCTGTAATACTGTGGTGTCTCTAGTGAGCAAATTTGGCCTGACATTATCATTGCCATCTGTTGTCTTGAGCATTTGATCATAATCAAGGGAGAGGGGAGTGAGTCCATTTAATACACCTTTATCTCCGCTTGAAAAATCCTGCATCAAGGCTCAACCTTATTCCAGTTTGACCCTTTGTTCCTCCCAAAAGCAAAATTATTTGCCCAGATCCTTTACCAAGTTTACTGACAACAGTCAAACTCCACAAAGAGTTAATTCTAATACTTTCGATTGGTTTAATGAGCTGTGCAGCTTGCAGGATATTGAATGATATGAAACGATTTATACATACTTTCCCAGGATGTATTCCAGTGCTGGGTCAGCGATTTGAGGAAAGTTATTAAGCTGAAACTTATCCTCTGTTTCTCAATCCACCGATGGATATTCACGTGGGGAATATTTGCAGATTTTCTGTTAATAATTGGCATGTTTAACAAAGGCAAAACCTTTCCCCACGTCAGAAACTGGAGTTTTCAAGTAAGTGCTATTTTACTCGACATTGTTTTCAACTGCACTTCAGTCTAATACTTCAATTATCCCTGGTAAATATCAGTGACAGTATCTTTAGATAAGCATCGAACTTACAACCTTGGCATGTTATGCACCTTTTAGTATTCGGCGCTGACCAATTGCGCGACTGGAGCCGCAGACAGCGAAACTGTCACGCGACCTACACGTACCTTGGGAACTTTTACTCAACTGCTCTACTTCTGCTGTGATGATTAGATTCCCTACAGTATGGAAACAGACCCTTCGGACCCAAAAGTCCACAGCAACCCTCCAAAGAGTAACCCAACCAGAACCATTTCCCCTCTGACAAATGCACTATGGGCAATTTAGAATGACCAACTCACCTGACCTGCACAATCTTTGGACTGTGCGAGGAAACTGGAACTCCTGGAGAAAACCCATGCAGACACGGAGCGAATGTGCAAACTACACAGACAGTCCACCGAGGCTGGAATCGAACATTGGACTCTGTTGAGGCAGTAGTACTAACCACTGAACCACGACACTGTGGGAGCTTTGGTGGTGATATCCTGCCCTGCTTCATTTCCCTGAACCGTCTTGTTCTGAAATTAAACCTAAGGCAGACATGATGAAACTGACATGAATCTGTGATTATTGAAGCATCAAATTCACGAAAAGGATACAAAATTAACAAAAAAAATGTGAAAAATAGACTACAACGAAAAATGGGTTTCCGTTTGTTCCTGCGTTGTTTACAGACAATGTTACCTTGCCGCTGTCACAGGACCTTTCATTCGATCAGCTTCAATCGGCACAGAATTCGAATCAATCAAACTTCACCAACTTCCTTCTGAAAGTTCATACAGGTAACATGAAACATATTGCATTCATTAATAAACTTCACCATTCCTACATCCAAGAAAACGTTGCACAGAATGCATGAATATTGAAGATGTTAGAATGTTATGCAATAACAAAAATTCAATTACAGTTTAAATCATTAAGTAGGTAGAATGCACAGAATGACTCAGCATGTCAGAAATTCATGTGACCAGAACTGCAGCCCAGAAGAATGGAAACCTGTCCCTGAATCCCAATATCCACACGTTTGCTTGCTCCATGTACCCAGTTCGAAACCTGTGTGAAGGAGCATGCAGTCTGACAGAGCGCCTGAGAGAATCCTTCACTGTCTAATCTAAAGCCGAAATAGAAGCTGTCTGTTCTGGCTGTGAGAGCGGTGGGGTACAGGGGAGCACCTTGATATTCCTAATGTCTATTCACATTGCCTTCATCATGTTAGTTTTGAAAACCTTCTGTAAGAAATAGCACAGTAAGAGAGGAACAGGAGGAAGTTTGTCCAAACACGTGTCCTCCACACCGTTTGATATCATCATGGCTTACCAAACACCTCAATGTCTTTACCCAGCTCATCCACAACAACCTGTCACACAACGGGATAAAGACATTTAAGCAATCGACAATTTCTGTGAAACTTTGAGGGAAACGTGTTTACAGACAGTGGGTTTCTGAACGAAGTTTGCAGGTTTTGCGGGTGAGCATCTGATTCTGGTCTGATCACGATTCCGTAAAAAACTCACAACCAAGAAGGTAAGGAATTTCCTCTGGTCAGTAGCAGGGACCAGAACTCCAGACGACAGGAATTGGCGATGAATCAGCACAACAATCAATGATTCAGCTGAACACTGAACCAAACTCCAATACTGGTGAGGTTCAAACCCACAAACTTTGAATAGCAAAGTTACCAAATTTGTATCAATCTAACACGCTTTTCATTGCGCCACCGAGCTGCAGTCACCACAATTTTACTGCCCCCAAAGTTACGGTTGTCGTCGAGAAAATGTCAGCAATCACCAGGAGATGCAGAGTTTTTCAAGGAGTAAATCTTTTATTTGCAAACAAAATCAGTGACATTCAGAAAACAAATGCTTGAATCCTCCCGAACATCAGGGTCCATGGCATAGAATCACAGAGTCATTGATATATGCAGCATGGAAACACAACCTGCTGTCTAACTTGTCCATGCCGACCAGATATCCCAATCCAATCTAGTCCCATCTGCCAGAAACTGGCCCATATTCCTCCAAACCCTTCCTATTCACATGCCTCTTAAATGTTGCAATTGTACCAGCCTCCACCACATCATCTGGCATCTCATTCCACTCACGTATCACCCTCTGTGTGAAAAAGTTGTTCCTTGGATCTCTTTTTTTAATCATTCCCCTCTCAAACTAAAACTATGCCCTCGACCTCTGAACTCCCCGACCCAGGGAAACGACTTTGTCTATTTATAATGTCCATTCTCCTCATAATTTTGTTAACCGCAATAAGGTCACCCCTCAGCCTTCGATGCTCAAGGGATAACAGCCCCAGCCTGTTCAGCCTCTTCCTATACCTCAAAGTCCAACCCTGGAAACATTCTTGTAAATCTTTCTGAACCCTTCCAAGTTTCACAACATCTTTCCGATAGGAAGGAGAACAGAATTGCACGCAATATTCCGACAGTGGTTTAACCAATATCCTGTACAGCTGCAACATGACATTCCAACTCCTGTACTCAACACACTGACCAAAAAAGGAAAGCATACCAAACGCTTTCTTCACTATCTTATCTACCTGCGACTACACTTTTAAGGAGCTATGAACCTGCACTCCAAGGTTTCTTTGTTCAGCAACACACCCTCGGACATTACCATTAAGAGTATAAGTCCTGCAAGGAATTGCTTTCCCAAAGTGCAGCACCTCGCATGTCTGTGATTTTCGATTAGATTACTTACAGTGTGGAAACAGGCCGTTCGGCCCAACAAGTCCACACCGCCCCACAGAAGCACATCCCACCCATCCTCCTACATTTATACCTTACCTTGCACTACTGACAATTTAGCATGGCCAATTCACCTGACCTGCACATCTTTGGACTGTGTGAAGAAACCATAGAACTCGGAGGAAACCCACGCAGACACGGGAGAATGTGCAAACTCCACACAGTCAGTCGCCTGAGGCAGGAATTGAACCCAGAACTCTGGCACTGTGAGGCAGCAGTGCTGACCACTTTCCCACCGTGCCGCGCACTAATTGAACTCCATCACTTCTTACCTTTTCTTTAATCATATTTTTTAGCTTATCAGAATTCCCAACTGTGTTAGTCAGAATTACCTCACTTCAGCTATACAATAAACCAATCGTGTTAGTTCCCATTATCGTTCTACTTCTGCCACTATGGTTTTTCATAATTCTACTTAATATTATTCGACTGTCACTATTAGGTATTCTACTGCCACCTGTGCTACAATGAACTTCCATCCCAGACTCACCTGTCATTAGATACTTACCTTCCCCATCTATCACAATGTCTCCCTGTTCCAAGCTGACTCTATTAACTACTGATTAGATATTTAATGTCATATCTTTCCGTCTACAAGCGTGTGAAGCAGGCTGACTTAACCATCAATTAATTATTTAAAGTCATGTCCTTAGTATGTATTGTCACGACTTGTCCCAAACAGCCATGATGATATTGAGTAGGCGAGGCTGACTTTACTGATTGTTATTATCTCAGCCTGCCATAGTAACCTTTCAGCCCAGTCTGACTCTGCTAATTGGTGTAGGAGCGTTACACTATTCTTATCCCATCCTGCCACACTGGCTCCATCCTGCCCCAGTAACCATTTGATGAGTGTAACTTTCCACAGACCCCTTGTAACAGATCGCCAGTAGTTTCCGTGCCTTTACCCTTCACACGCTTTCATGCTCTGTATTTTCTGTACAGTGTTCGGTTCTTTCATCAGACATCTGTTTAGCTTCACCTAACTTTCCAGTACCTGATCCTTATCCATGTGTGCTCTAGCTTCTCAAGTATTCAACTAAATACTCCTGAAATGTTTTGCTGACTCATACCTTTACCACACGTTCAAACAGTGAATTCCAAAGAAACAACACTCTAAGAGTGAAAACGTTCTTCCAAGATCTCGTCTGAGCACCCTCTCCCTTGTGTTTAACGGAGATCCCTGGTTGTTAACTCTTCCCATAAGAAGTTTGTTTCTATCACACATACCGATCCCCTTAATGTGCACCTTAATCACTTCCTCACTCAGCCTTCTCCGCTCTCAGATAAACAGCCTGAGCCGAGCTCGACTATCTTCGCCATGGCGTGAGTGTCGTGCTGGAAATGTATAGCAGGTCAGGCAGCATCCGAGGAGCAGGAGAATCAACGTTTCTGGCATAAGTCTTTGATCAGTAATGAGTCTTGTGGGTGGGGGCTGGGAGATAAATGGGAGGGGGTTGGAGTTGGGTGCAAGGTAGCTGGGAAAGCGAATGGTGTTTCGAGGCAGGGGAAGAGGTGATATGTCAGACGGGGAGAGATGTATGGGTCCGGAGGGTGGTGCTGAGTGTGATGCTTCAGACTGTAATAATGTGTGGCGAGGGGAAATGAGGAAGCCATTGAAATCCACATTTTTCCCAAGGCAGAATATGAGGTGTTCATCTTCCAGGCGTCAGGTGGTAACAGTTTGGTGGTGGCTTATGCCCAAAACGTGAATTATCCTGTTCTGCAATTCACATGACAGGATAGATGTGAATAACAAAGAGTAAAAAAAAGGACAAAGACTTACAGATACAGAGTTAATGGAATTAGACTCAGTGCATACAGAAACCATTTGGCCAGTTGAGTCTGCACTGTGCCATGGAAGATATTCACACTCCTCCACTCTATCTTTCTAAACCGCATTTACGATCAACCTATAAAAAGGGAAATTGTTCCAAAAGCTCAGCGAGTCAGGGAGCTCAGTGGAGAGAAGTTAGAGTAAACATTGTGAATTAAAAACAGTTCTGAGGAAGGGTCTGTTGACCTGAAACGGTCATTCTGTTTTCCTCCAGCTGCAATTCTGACTTTTGACTCTGATTTACAACACTTACAGTCCATTTAGATTTCGTTTACCATTGACCTGAATTGCACACCTTTGCATTGTGGGAAGGAATCGGAGCAGCCAGAGGAAACTCACAAGGGAGAGAGAGAGAGCATGAGAGTGCAAATTCCACACAGTCAGTCAAATATTTCTGGAATCAAATGCGGGTTTCTGGCGTGGAAATGTGCAGTTCTATCCACTGATCCCTCTCAATATGCAAGCATTCATCCTGGAAGCGAATTGAACCGGATCTCACGCAGCGACATGCGGTGGTACTATCCAGGGATTTTTTGCAAAAAGATGCCTAGTTGGTATTACTGGATATTAACATTCGCTTAACTATCCGAACACTTTGTAAAATCACTTGGCCTATAGCCTCGTCTGTCTTGGCATCTTAAAATTCACATCTGAATACTTCTGAAAGTTATGAGGATTTCTGCATCTCCAACCTTTGTATGCACTGAGTTCCATATTTCAACCAACTGCTGTTTCAAAGCATTTGTCTGCGCATTCACTCAAATCTTTCCTCTTCTATCCTTAAGTCTATGCCACCTTCCCTTCCCCCCGTGATCGATCTCACCATCAAAGAGAAACGATTATTTCAGTCTACACCATCTATTCCTGATTATTTTGTACATCTCAATCATGTCTCCTCTCATTTTCTTCTGCTTTAAGAAAAACATCTCCAGACTATCCAATTTTTCTTTCTAATTGAAACTCTTCTACCCAGACAATATCCTGGTAAATCGCTCCTGCATCATTTACAGTGCTATCATATCCGTGGTATCATGCAAATTGCAGAACTGCACACAATAGACTAGATAGAGCAAATAAGCAAGTGAAATAAATGATGCAGAAGTCCACAGAAAGAGGTACTTCCAAATAAATTTTCTTTTCCTCACTGCTACCCTGTGTCCTTTTGCTGAGCCGGATGTTCCAATAATCTATGGTCAATGTTGTAAAAGCTGCGACATTAGAAATGATCTCATAACCACGATATTGAAATGGAATGACTGCTTTGAACGTGAGGACATGGTTCTTATATGATGGTACAGAGGCGCATGAAATGCCAAACTTGGGAGTGTTCCTGGTCAAAGGCGGGGAGGAAGGACACATTTGTCTCCATTTATTAGGTTATTAAGATACAACAGCAGCATTAACCCGCACTGCAGATTGGCTCAGCTGAAGCGTGCTGGAGTCTTAAGCGAGATGTCGATTAATTGAAAGCATTCTCTGAAATTTTCCTTAACAATGCGCTGTTTTGTTCCTTTGACAGTAAGAGCTGTTTCTGATCACATCGTCTCCAAATCAGCCTTTTGCTCCTAGTAAACATTCCAATCCAGCATACATCACTTTCATTCCGACACAGCCGCATGTCATATTCGAATTCCCTCTGTGATAATTGGAATTGACAATGTCATTCTCTGAGATGTAGCAATGTAGCATGCAGTTGGTAGTGTAGTGAACACAGAGGAACAGAGAACACAGAAGCTTTACAGGCCAAGAACAGACCCTTTGGACGTCAAAGCCCGAGCTCATCCACTGTCTCAACCTATCACTAAATTCCAAAGCAACTTTATCCTTCTGCACTCCATCTACTCATGCATGTGTCCAGACGCACCTGATATGAATCTACCGTGCTTGCCTTTACAACTCTGTTGTGGTTCTGTTCGCCGAGCTGGGCATTTGTCTTGCAAACGTTTCGTCCCCTGTCTAGGTGACATCCTCAATGCTTGGGAGCCTCCTGTGAAGCGCTTCTGTGCTGTTTCCTCCGGCATTAATAGTGGCCTGTCTCTGCTGCTTCCGGTTGTCAGTTGGAGCTGTCCACTGTAGTGGCTGGTATATTGGGTCCAGGTCGATGTGTTTGTTGATAGAGTCTGTGGATGAGTGCCATGCCTCTAGGATTTCCCTGGCTGTTCTCTGTTTGGCTTGCCCTATAATGGTATTATTGTCCCAGTCGAATTCATGTTGCTTGTCGTCTGTGTGTGTGGCTACAAAGGATAGCTGGTCGTGTCGTTTCGTGGCTAGTTCGTGTTCGTGTATACGGATCGTTAACTGTCTTCCTGTTTGTCCGATGTAGTGTTTTCTGCAGTCCTTGCATGGGATTTTGTACACTACATTAGTTTTGCTGTAGCGCTTCACAGGAGGCTCCCAAGCACTGAGGATGTCACCTAGACAGGGGACGAAACGTTTGCAAGACAAATTCCCAGCTTGGCGAACAGAACCACAACAACGAGCACCCGAGCTACAAATCTTCGACCAAACTTTGAACTTTAAAACTCTGCTGGCAATACTATCCAAGTACTTACCACCCTCTTAAACTTTTCACCTCTCATCTTGAAGGTATGACATCCCATTATTGAATCCCTCACCTTGGTAAGAAGCTTAAATCTATCCACCCTGGCTAGACCCTTCATGATTTTGTAGATGTCAATCAGTTCCCCTCAATCTCGTTTTCTTTAATAAAAACAAACATTATTTACTCAACCTCTCTTCAGAGCTAGCATCTTCCATACCAGGCAACATCCTCATAAACCTTCTCTGCACTCTTTCATAAAAGTGCAAACCGTTTTGGTAATTTGGCGACCAGAACAGTACACAGCATTCTAAATGCGGTGGAACCAAAATCTTGTACAATTTTAACATGCCAGCTCTTATGCTCAATGCCCCATCCGGTAAAGGTAAGCACGTCATATGCCTTCTTGTCCACTCAATCCACCGGTGCAGCTACATTCAGGGTACAAAGGATCTGAACTCCCAATCGCTCTGCTCATCAACTTTACCCAAGGCTCTTCCGTTTACAGTATACTTCGTTCGAGAATTAGACTTCCCAAAATGCATTACCTCACATTTGCCTGGATTCAACGCCATCTGCTAATTCTCCGCACAACTCTCCTGTCTACCTATATTCTCCTTCATTCTTTGACACTCCCCCATGGTTTCTGCTACTCCACCAATCTTCGTGTCATCGGCAAATGTAATGGCAATATTTGGGCCAGCCACCCTTGGAGAATGGAGCATGGCAGCTGGTAGTAATTAGATTTGATGAATAAAACAGGAATATAAACCCGCTCAGAGGAACAGTGACAAAAGGTTTTAATTTGCTGAAAACCCATTCATTCATTTCCCTTCAAAAGGGAAATCTGCCGTCCTTAACGAGACCTGCCAATATATGACTCCAGCCGCACAATAGGACGGTTCACCCGTAAATTCCCTCTGATCAGGTCAAGGAGAGTTAAGGGTGAAAAACAAGTGCTGTTCAGACTATGATGGTCACACTCCATGGGAGAATATGGAAGGATAAAATAGATACATGGATGACGGGGATAATTGGGAGTCGTGTCAGCGTGGACTCAAATTTAGCTGCTTATCCAAACTAAACAGACACAAGGATACCCACGCCGTAATGAAGTCAGGTCCATGCGGGCGGGGTCTGCAGGAAGGGATTCAATTACCAGCTGAAGTGTAATCTCACTTGCTAAGTCACAACTTGGACAGGTTATTCACCACTCCCACATGTAAGATGGAATCAGTCAGGAGACCAACCTGCAGAGTCACCATCAGGTTTACAAATGACAGCAAGGGTCCGATTCTGCTGTTATTTTCGGTATTCATCCCATCCAAAAATGTTTGGATGCCTATTTCCAGTGGAGTACCACTGATTCCTGATGTAGATCGATATTTCAAACTTAGTTGTAGGAGTCATGGTTTAGAAGTTTACAGAAGATACAACAATTGTTTGTATAGTTGACTATGATGAATAATTTCAGGGACCGCAGGGATGTAACAATCAGGTAGAAAGGAAAAATGGCGAATGTAACTGAATCCTACCAATAAGTGATAATGAATTTGGGGAGTTGAAACAATAACAGTGGGGATTCTGAGTGGTGTACAGGAATAAAGAGATCTTGGAGTGGACATTCACAGATCTCTGAAGATTGTTGGACAGGGAGATCAGTTGATCGAGAGGATTTTTGGATATTTTCTTTTGTTGACCACAGGCTGAGGATGATATTCGATCTTTAGCAAGTGCCAGTTTAGGAAACAACCAAAGGAATGTGCACAAGTCTGTTCAATGCAATGGTCATTTTTTTTAAAATTGTATGATAAAAGGTGGAGAGCTGAAGTATAACTCTTTGACCATCAAGACCGCTTCATCACTCATTGAATTTACCACTGACTCCTCTCCAAGTCATGCTGATATGTTCCTTGGCGGGTAATTTGCAAACGGTGACGTTTCAGTGCATCTTCAAACTTGTATTTTAGTCGGTAAAGTTTTTGAACATTGAAGGTTCTGTCAACAAACCTGAATGACGTACTCCAGTGAATCTTCTAGGTGGTGCACTCTGCTGCAATTGTGCCTTCACAATTAAGGGAATAAATATTCAGGTATTGAAGGATGTGCAGTTAAGTGACTGCATCGTCGTGGAGGGTGTCCAGTTCCTTCAGTGGTATTGAAGCTGCACCCACCTCGGTAAATGAGTGAGTTCTGTTAAAAATCTAATTTGTGCGTTGCGGACAACGTAGGCTTCACGGAGACGAGAATTGAGTTAATAATCAAACAAAGTCGACCAACGGACATGTTATTGTAGTCAACTTCTTCATATGGGCGGTCAGGTTCCATTTCTCCTAAATATTCCCTCCCAGGACGATTTCACGGAGGAATTCAGTTACAAAGAAGCCATTGAATTTCAATCGAATATGATTAGATTCTCATTTGTCAGAGTTATCATTGCTGCATTTGATACTTCTGTGGATCAATCCGATTTCAATCGCTTTCTGATTTCAAGTTCTAATTCCCATCTGCGCCTGAACTTTCAACCTGTTTCCTCACCGAAATTTCTCCACCTGTCTTATAACTTCGTAATGACGCTGTAAGGGCCAGCAGAGATTTACAAACATGTTGCTAACTCTGTATAAAATGGAGCTTCGTGGAATAATTGGTTAGGCTGGGATTATTCTACTTGAAACAAAGGAGGTGGAGGGGAGCTCTATAATCACATAATAACAATTATAAACGTTCAATATTTACTGGATGTTGGCAGGGTAGATACAGGCAGGTGGCTTGCCCTATGGTGTGAGGAGAGCACCAATCGAAATGAACACAGAATTAGGTATTGCCAACTTATTTCAGAAATGATGAAAAATTTCTTTGCTCAGGGGCCAGAAAGTCAGTGGCAATTTGTGGCACCCACTGTTGAAGTTGAGTTGTTGGGTATTTTCAAACTGTGCCAGATAGTTAATCAGAAAGATGATGAAACTTTGTCGAGGGAAGTGAGCAGAATCGGGTTGAAGGTTATCAGATCAACCATGAGTTCATTGAATGTTGGGGCAGACTCGAAGGGCTGAGTGGCATACTTCCACTTTGTTTAACATTTGGTCTAATGCCTTATTTATTCATAAGCTCAGAATTGTGAGGGGATGAGCTGAAGTGATAGGAAACATTTATTAAACAGATCAGACAGATCAGGAACAAGGCTCAAAAACTCAGGAAGAAGAAATGTGCTGTGGCCTGGGTGCAACAAATGACACTGGGCACAACACAGGTGGCTGTATCCAGAAGCTGTGATTGCTGAAGAAAGTTGGTAGACCTTATACAGTTGGCAAGTCAGTGATCACGCTGGATGATGGATCGTTGTATGGTTCACAGACAGCAGAAATTTGTGGAAGAATGTAAGGTTCATTTCATTGGAGAAGCTTTCTGCGGTTCCAAATCCGAGTGACTGTTTGAAATACTGATCAACTCATTTCGTGAAGTGTTAGGTTAAAATACTCATGTGCAACCCCATTGGATAAAGTTGTGCTTCTGATCTCTTGTTATCTGTTTCTCTTTCTTTCGATGTAACTTCACAGAAAGACAAGATGAAATGTGGGGCAGAAAGAAAAATGCTTTCACTCTTATTACAACAATTTAATGCACAATTGAATAGAATTACTGCTCTCGCTCTTCATTTCGACTTTAATGTGGTGTCGATTGCTCGTCAATCTCCTGTGCAGTGAAGGGCAAGAACAAGATTCTCGATCCAATCTGACGTGCAAAGGAAAACTGCTGGAGCGGTTTGTGAAGTTAGCAACCAGAGTGTGACTCGAATCCGTGAATGTGGAGAACAACAGTATAATAACCCATCACCACAATCGCTCGGTCTCCTCAGCACATTTTGTAAAGCGGTGACATGTGACCTCATCAGGTTACATGCAGTGAAATTCATGGATGAGAAATTTCCAGAGCGGAATCGAATCCACGCCAATGTGTTTCTGCTTTCACCAGAATTGTAATGACAGCAAATTCCAATAAATAGCCATGCTGGTCAGAATGAATAGTTGTCATTGATACATTCTGAGTCTGAACTGTGTCAGAATCAAACAGAGAACAAGACGTTTACGTCATATTCTCACCTTCATTTGACTCATAATTTCTTCAGTCACTTTCTCTCTCACGTGAAGAAGCAGCCGTGGAGAGGGAGATAAAGACGATGTTGCGGCTCAATGGCCTTTCTGATATGGCTGATCCTGGATTGAATTAAACCGCAAGAAACGCTGTTTGTTCATTTCATCTTAATTTTGCTGCAGCCTGACAGTGTTCATTGTAATATCACAAGTGAATTAGATTTATCTCATTGGAACGTTTAATGTTGTATTCAAATTTACACCGACTTTATTTCAGCTGAAGGAGAATACTTCTCAGAAAAGCAAAGGGTTAAAGTGCAGTTTTGTTGCTCGTTACTTTGGCAGATTTCACCGAATATTAAATGGACCAAACATCCTGGTGTTTGTCCTCACATCTTTAACGCATGTGATTAAAGCACGAAGTCGATCTCCAAGCAACTGGTCACTTCTTATTCATTATGTAATATCTTCCCATCGCAATAAAAAAAATCCGCTCAGTTCCATTTACAACGCTTGAAGTGGCATATTATGCCAAATCTTTCTCAACTTAGAGTTTTGGAATCGAATCTTATTCAGCTGCACATCTTCACGAAATGTCTTTACATTTAAAGTCAACCAAATTAGACATTGTTTCCCTGCAACTTCCGACCGACTACACCCCAATCCTACTCCTTTACCTCGCCACACGCTGTCTCTCTCCTTGTGAAATTTATTCCTTGTATGTCACCAAATGTGCCTTTTCGAATATTTTGAAAAACAGATTCTCGGAGTGACAGCGATTCTGTTCTCATCATTTCTTTGTCCTTCAAAGGTTTTATTCAAAGGATTTGAATGCCTGACATCTAGAAGTTTAATTACTTGAAAGAGGGAATTTTCCACCCAGTTAATCTGTCCAAACATTTCATCTCCGGAAAAAACCCATTAAGACTACCTTGGTTCCGCGATAACTGTTCTCAATTTTCCAAGAAGACAAGTGAATAAAATCTCATCCTCAGTACACCCCGTCAGCATCTTCTCTAATGGCTTTACACCCCAGTAAACACCGTCATTATCCTCTCCGATAGAATCACAGAATCCTACAATGCAAAAAGGGCGTTTCAGTCAATCGAGCCGGTGTCGACTCTCTGAAGGTCATCTCACCCAGACCAAGCTCCCATCCCTATTCCCGTATATTTCACCTGAGGAAGAGTGAGCCCTCCCCCTTATGGTTTCAAATAAACTGTTGGACTATAACCTGTCGTCCTGTGAATTCCGAACTTGTTCCCACGTTACCCATGGCTAATTCACTGAACTTACTTAACTCGCTCCCTGGACACGAGAGGGCAATTTAACTTTGTCAATCAACCTAACCGTCCCAATGAACAGTAGAGCAAATTACTGAGACAATGTTCCATCATAGTGAACAACTGCTGTTTCATTTTGTAATGGCTTTATACCCTGGTAACTCAGCCTCATCAAAGCAAATCAACCCAAATTCAATGTATCGAAACGCTACTCTGTCCTTTAGAATTTCATTCGTGCTGCGGGAAATGTTTCTGCACTCATATTTGAATGCGTTTATGTTGTTTCTTGCTCAGCTTCCTGCTTCTAGTAAACACTTCAATCCGGAACAAGTCTGTCAAATGCTTTTCATTCCAACACAGTCACAAGGTGTAGTTTGCAGAAGTCACGTGTTTGGCCGTTCACTGACACTCTGCCTCCCTGAGAGCTGCAGTCCTTCCCCACCTTTATTCAGGCAGCACTGTCCTTCCTGTGACATGCCCCATCGAGAATAGAAGGACAGGTATCAATACCCGCACTTGGGAATGGAGCGACAGTTTTAAAACGTTTACACTGTCCCCAGCGGAAAATTAAGCCCTGTGACAGGCGGGGACACTAACCATTATACTACCGAGGATAAGAGTGTCAAAGAAGGCCCTTCAACCAAATGTGTCCACAATTGTCAAAAACAACTGCTTAATGAACTGAATCCCCTTTCAAAATGCTTACCCACAGCCTTATATGTTTTTGCATCAAAAATAAACATCTGAATATTGATTCAGATAGGTTTCTGCCACTCTGAAAAATGCAGACAGTGTATTCCAAATTCCAACCACCCACTGGCTGATAAAGCTTTTTCGCACATCTTCTCAAACCTTTCTGTCTTTCTCCTGAAGTCTCTGGCCCCTGCTGATCGATCGCTCCATCAATGGGAAACTCGTTCAGTCAACCCTGTCCATACCCTAACTCAATCATGTCTTGTCCACGTCTCCTTTGCACTGCAGCAAACACTCCACTCTGTCCTCTCATTCTTCACAACGGAAACTCTTCAGCCCAAACAGTATCCCAGTAAATATCTCCTGCAATTTTCTCAGTGTGATCACATCCCTGCTATAATGTGACTTGCAAAACTGCACACAACACCCTTGCTTGAGCCTAATGAACATTTGTTTTAAATTTCTGCAATAGTATAAGCGCGATTCTGGCTAAGCAGAATTTATTACCCATTACGAATTGCCCAGAGGGCAGTTGAGACTCAACCATATTGCTATGAGTCTGAAGTCACATGCAGCCCAGACCAAGTAAGGATAGCAAATCCCATCCCGAAATGACATCAGTGAAACAGTTTTTGTTTCAACAATTGTCAATGGATCTATAGTAGTCATTAGATTCTTCCTTGCAGATATTTTTGAATCCTAATTTGACAATCATGGCATGGTAGGATTCAAGCTCGAGTACCCAGACTATTACCTCGGTCTCTGGATTATCAGTCCTACAAAATTATCACAAGACCAAAGCAGAAAGCCATAAAAGCTGATCTTTTCCGATAAAATGTCTTTTCACCAAAACTGCCCTGGGTATTTTCCATGGGCCTGACGCTCCAATTGTCGCTGTCCTAAGTCAGTAAAAGCAGCAACGTGGGGATTGATTTCACAACCGCGGTATCCAAATGGATCGACTTGTTTGGAGGTCCCGATGGTGGGACTGGGGCACGTTCACCCAACAACAGTGACCGCAGCAGCAGCACAGACAGAACAGTATGAATGTGAAAGAGAGTGATAGGTTGTGCATTGCCTCAGAGAACTGGGGGAAGGGACGGAAAGGAGGTTTAATGATCGTGGGAAGGATAGAAATCTCCGACAACGGGTGTGTTTCAATCCTGATACATGAAACTCAGAGATGTCAGAGAGCGATATTTGAAGGTAAAACAATTAATTTCTTACCATGTGTCACAAAAAGGACAACGGAGAGAACACTTAGTGATTTGGTTTCAAGTCGATGTCGCTGTGGTCACAATGCACGACAACCACGATCACAGTAACGACAGAACAGGATGCTTGCAAGCAGCAATAAGTATACAAGCAGAGGATATGTTCGGAAGAACAACAAATGTACAATATCAGTACTCAGCGAACAGTGACAGACATGTGGGAACTGAGAATGAGCTGAATCTTTCAGTTCGATGGCCTCAGTGGCTGTGGAGATCCCTTGAAAGGGAATGTTGAAAGATGAGCTTGATCGATTTCGACAAAATATCAAAGACTCGGGGGACAGTACAGGATATTGTTGAAATGTATGCTTCAATAGCAATTTAGCTTAACATCGGCACAGCCGCCCAGATCCACCCGGAAATGGGGATGGGAATGAGTGCACAGAGTTATTCTCTGTCTCTAGTGATGCAATAGGTGAGCGCCCTGTCCTTCTGTGATGATATAGAGGCGCACAAAATTTCTCGGTTGAGTGTGCTCCTGCTCAAGGGAATGGTTGTCCCCGTTTATACTATCATATCGATTTACAGTGGAACTTTCTAAGACAGCTGAGTGGCACAAGTGGAGCGTGTTGAGCCCTTACCTTTGTAGTGGTGGGTTTAAAAGATGATTTTGCTGTTTGGATCTGTGTTTCCGACACTGGCGATGGCAGCTACACCTGCTCGCATCAGCTCAGTATCAGTTTCTTCCACACAGTCAAGACTTCAACCTGCAGAAGGTAGTGTTGGGGTGATATTTTAAGCTAGTCATCCTTGGGGGTTGGGACACGGAAGGGGTGATGTTTACGTTCGACGAATAAAAACTGAAATACAAGCCTGACCTCAGAAACAGAGATCATGACTTTAATTTCCTGCAATCTCATTCATTCATGTCCCTTATGCAGGGGATTCTACCATGTTCACGCAGCTCTGCCTACGAGAGACTCCAGGACCAGCAAAACATGAGCTGACCCTTAATTCAGGAATCCCCACCGTGTGGGGAAGCAGGTTTGTCGGCCCTTCGAGTCCACACGGTACATCCGAAGCGCATCCTACCAGACCCCACGGTATTCCCTGACCCATAAGCCTGCATTTCCCATTGTTGATCCCTGTAACTGGCACATCTTTGGTCAGAGGGAGAAATAAAAACGCAAACACACAGAGAATGTGCAGACTGCCCACAGATAGAACCCGAGGCTGGGATCGCACCCGGGTTTGTGTGTAGCCAGACAGCAACGAACGAGGGGCGAAAACTAAATGTTGTCCTGACCAGTGATACTCCCACCCTGTGGGTGAACGAGGAAGAATGAAAACACATTCACAACATGGAAAACGGGATTTGTATCTGTGTGGACACAATTTGGAAGGATCGTTCACCCTGTGTAGAAAAAATGACACAGATACCACAGAGAAAGCAGGGAAATGTGGGAATTGCTGGATGGGATTCAATTAACCACAGAAATGGAAACTCATTCAATCAGTAACACTGGGGAGAGACCGTTCACCAGTCCCGTGTGTGGGAAGGGATCAGTGATCAAAACAACCTCCGGAGCCTCCAGCAGGATTACATATCCCAGCAGGTGTTCGATTATGCTGTCAATGCAGCTGTTAATCCCAACCAGCTATTTGTACCATAACGTCAATCATAGAGTCATACAGCATGAAGGCATATAGGTACGTCAGTCCAACCACTCCATGCTGAACATACTGCCAAACTAATCTCGTCCCATCTGCCTCCTGTTGTACCCGCTGAGTGGTATTAATGCCCTTGTAGTTTTATTACTGTGTTGTTAATCCAAAAAAAAACAGGTAATATTTTGGGGACAAAGGGTTCAGGTCCTGGCATGACAGATAGTGGAGTTTGAATTCAATAAGCACCTGGAGTTGAAGAGTCTTGTGATGGCCTGAATCAGTTGTGTGGAAAATCCCATCTGATTCACTCATGCCAGTTCGGGAAGCAAACTGTCAGACTCATCTGCTCTGTCCCACAGGAGACTCAAGATGGATAATACCGTGGTTGAATCTTAAATGTCCTCTGGGAAATAACTGATGTAAGAGGCATGAAAAAATTTATCTTAAAAATCCCACTTTCCCATTCATGTTTGGAATAAATTGTCCATTAAATGTTGCAAACGTACCCTCATCTATCACTTCCTCAGCAAGTTAATTGCACACGTAAAATACCTTCCCGAAAAAAATGCCTCACATGACGTTTTTTTCAAAAAAAATCTCTCTCTTTTCATCTTAAATATATGCCCTCTCGCCTTGAAATCGACATCCTGGGAAAAGGCAGCTGTTGTTAACTCTAACTTGACTCTCAATAATTCATAAACTTCTGTTAGGTCGCCGTTCAAACCCCTAACCTAGACTGAAAACAGTCTCAATTAGGAGAAAGTGAGAACTTCAGATGAGAGATCAGAGTCGAGAGTGTTGTTCTGGGAAAGCACAGCAGGTCAGGCAGCATTTGAGGAGCAGGAGAATTGACGTTTCGGGGAAGAGCCTGATGAAGGACACTTGTGCAAAAAAATTATTCTCCTGCTCCTCGGATGCTGCCTTACCTTTTGTGGTTTTCCAGCACCCCGATCTCAAATCTGAAAATACTCTCAGCCTATCCAGCCTTTCATTATAACTCAAACCTTCCACGCACGGCAACATGCGTGCATACTTTACTGAACCTGCTCCAGCTGAATAATATCATTCCTACAACTGGGCGACCAGAACTGGACATAATATTCCAGAAGAGGCCTCATCAATGTCCTGCAAAGCTTCAACATAACGTTCCAACTACAGTTGAGTCTCAACTACCTGCTGTGCAATTAGGGATAGCAATAAATACTGCCGAACCAGCGACGCCCTCATACTGTAACAGAATGGAAAACAAAAGTTAATTCGGCTCTAGCTGGATTACTGTGTGCAGTTCTGCAATTCAGAGTACAGCTTGGATGTGAAAGCACTGGGAATGTTGCAGGAGAGATTCAATGGGATATTGTCTGGGCTGAAGATTTTCAGTTACAAGGAGAAACTGGGGTTGTTTGTCGCCGAGGAGAGAAGATTGGAGAGGACATGACTGAGATGTACACAATAATGAGGGATATGCATAGGATAGACTGAAAGAAGCGTTTGTTATTGATGGAGGGAACGAACACTGGGGCCAAGAGATTTCGGGAAAAGGCAGAAAGATTTGAGTAGATGTGTGGAAACGGTCAGAGAGGCGGAAACTCTTTTAACCTGAAAAAAAATGCAGATGTGAATTTGTGATGCCAAAACATATAAGAGTATGGGCTAAATAATGGAAAACTTGATTCAGGTCGTTAAGCAGTTGTGTTGGACAAGTGCGGCCACAACAGGCTGAAGGGCTTCCTTCGATGTTGTTGTCCTCCATAGTATCGTGGTTTGTGTCCCCGCCTGTCACAATTCTCCGCTGGGGACATCGTAAATGTTTTAAACCTGTCGCTCTGTTCCCCAGTGAAGGTTATTAATGCCTGGCCTTCCATTCTCGATTGGATATGTCACAACAAGGACAGTGCTGTCTGAATAAGCGTGGAGACGGACTGCAGCTCCTGGGGAGAGAGTGTCAGTGAAAGTGCAAAGACGTAACTTCTGCAAACTACACATTGCGTTTGTGCTGCAATGAAAACCATTATATAGAGTTGTTCCTGACTGATATGTTTTTTAAAGCAGGAATCTGATCACGAAAACAGAGTAAACACATTCAGATCTGAGTGCAGAAACATTTACAGCTGCACTAATATGGTTGTACAGCGCAGAACCGCGTTTGGATGCATTGAATTCCCGTTGATGGGCGCAGCTTGCTTTCACCAGGCTGAGTTACCAGTGTGTAAAGCCATTACACATGATACAGATAGTGTTCAATGTGTTGGTACATTTGCTCAGTGGTTCGCACTGCTGTTAAGTCTGTAGGTTAGGTGGATTGGCCGTGTTAAACCGCGCTGATGTGATCAGGGAGTGAATTCAGTAAGTTAAGTGAATTAGCCATGGGTAACGCAGTGATAAGGTCAGCATTCACACGATGTCAGGTTTTATTCCAGCAGGTTTATTTGAAATCACAAGCCAGAGGCCTGCGGGGATAGAGAGGGGAGCTAGGTCTAGTTGAGATGCTGTTCAGAGTCTCCCTCCAGACTCGATTGGCTGAACTGCACTTTCCGCATTGTAGGGAATCTGTGATTCTATCAGAGAGGACACTGCCAGCGTTTACTGGTCTGCTAAGACAATAGAGACGATGCTGACGGCGTTTAGTGGGGATGGAATTTTATTTATTTGTGTTTTGGAAAATTTGACACTGAACTAAGCAAAACGAAATGGAAGTTTTCCAGAGTATTTGAGGTTTGGAGAGTGTAAATAGGTGGTAAATTTACTCTTTCAAGTTCGTAAATTTCTGAACGTCAGGCGTTCAAAACCATCGATGTTGGACAAAGAAATGATGGGAGCAGAATTTCTGTCACTCGGAGAATCCGTTTCCAAAATATTTGGAAAGGCACATTTAGAGACACACAAGCAGTGAGTTTCACCAGGAGAGAGACATCCTGTGGCCAGTTAAAAGTGTAAAAGTGGGGTGTTGGGGTTGGAGGGTGCGAGGAAACAGTGTCTAATATGGATGACATTAGATGTAAAGAAATATCCGAAACATATGCAGCTGAGTAAGATTCAGCAAAAAAGCCTCAGAGTTTTTAAAAGATTTATATTAATATTCTACATGAAGCATTATAAATAGAACTGAGCAGATTTTGTATATTGCCAAGGAAAGATATTCTACAATGAATAGAAAGTGATCCGTCTCTTGGAGATCGATTTCCTGCTTTCATCCCATGCCTTAAAGATGGGAGTACAATCGCCATGATGTTGGGTTCATTTGATACCCACTGAAATCTGCCAACGTAACTGCGCATCAAAACTGGCATCTTGTTTTGTAGTTTAACCTTCTGTTTTTCTCATCAGTATTTTCTTTAAGGTGAAATAAATTCGGATCAAAATTGAATGCAACATTAAACGTTCCAATCACATAAATCCAATTCACTTCCGATCATTGCAATGAACAGATTGAAGTTGCAGCAAAATTAACAAAATGAAACTGTCTACATCCCAACCCACCACCTTTATCTAGCCACACGCTGTCTCTCTCTCTCCTTATGAAATTTTTACCTTGTATGTCACCAAATGTGCCTTTCCAAATATTTGGAAAAACCGATTATCGGAGTGACAGCAATTCTGCTCTCATCATTTCCTTGTCCTTCAAAGGGTTTATCAAATGCTTTGAATGCCTGGTGTCGAGATATTTACTAACTTGAAAGAGGGAATTTTCCACCTATCTACTCTGTCCAAACATTTCATAACCTGAAAAAGTCCCATTAAGTCTTCCTTATTTCAGGGATAACTCTTGTAAATTTTCCAAAGCAACAAGTGAATAAAATGTTATCCTCAGTACACCCCGTCAGCATTGTCTCTAATGGCTTTACCCCCCAGTAATCACCGCCATTGCCCTCTCCGATAGAATCACAGAATCCTAAAGTGCAGAAAGGGCATTTCAGTCAATCGAGCCAGTGTCGACTTTCTGAAGAGCATCTCACCAAGACCATGTTCTCCTCCCTATTCCCGCATATTTCACCTGAAGAAGGGTAGGCCTCCCCCTTACGATTTCAAATAAACCTGAAAGACTATAACCTGGCGTTCTGTGACTTCTGACCTTGTCCCCATGTAACCCATGGTTAATTCACTCTTAATATGCTTCATTCACTCCCTGGACACGAGAGGGCAATTTAACTTTGCCAATCAACCTAACCCCTCGACTGAACTCCAGTGCAAATTACTGAGTCAATGTTCCGTCATAGTGAGCAAATGCTATATCATTTTTTAAATGGCTTTTTACCCTGGTATCTCAGCCGCATCAATGCAAATCAACACAAATTCAATGTATCGAAACGCTACCCTCTACTTTACGATTTAATTCGTGCTGAGGGAAGTGTTTCTGCACTCATATTTGAATGCTTTTACCCTGTTTATTCCTCACCTTCGTGCTTCCGGTAAACACTTCAATCTGTAGCAAGTCTGTCAAATGTTTATCATTCCAACCCAGTCACACAATTCAGCTTACAGAAGTCACATGTTTGCACGCTCACTGACACACCTCCTCCCTGAGAGCTGTAGCCCTTTCCCACCTTGATTCAGGCAGCAGTCTCCTTCCTGTGACATGCCCCATCGAGAATGGAAGGAAAAGTATCAATAGCCACACTTCGGAATGGAGCAACAGTTTTAAAACATTTACACTGTCCCCAGCGGAGAATTGAGCCCTGGGACAGATGGGGACACTAACCATTATACTACCGAGGACAAGATTATCAAAGGAGGCCCTTCAGCTAATTGTGGCCACACTTGTCAAAAAGAACTGCTTAATGAACTGAATCCCATTTCACTATGTTTATCGCACAGCCTTATATGTTTTGGCGTCACAAATTCACATCTGAATATTTATTCATGTCAATAGGGTTTCTGCCTTACTGAACAATACAGACAACGTATTCCAAACTCCAACCGCCCCCCCCACTTCCCCCCGCGCTGGCTGATAATTATTTTCCGCACATCTTCTCAAACTATTCACCCTTTCTCCTTAAATCTCTGGCCTCTGCTGATCGATCCCTCCATCAATGGGAAACTCGTTCAGTCAACCCTGTCCATACCCGAACTCATTCATGTCTTCTCTACATCTCTTTTGCCATGCGACAAACACTCCACTCTGTCCTGTCTTTCTTCCGAACTGAAACTCCTCAGCCCAAGCAATATCCCGGTAAAAATCTCCTGCAATTTTCTCAGTGTGATCACATCCCTGCGATAATGTGACTTGCAAAACTGCACAACAACACTCTTGTGTGAGCCTTATGAGCAATTGTTTTAAAATTTCTGGATTAGTATGAGGGCGATCCTGGCTAAGCAGAATTTAATACCCATTCCGAATTGCCCAGAGGGCAATTGAAACTCAACCATATTGCTATGAGTCTGAAGTCACATGCAACCCAGACCAAGTAAGGATAGCATATTCCATCCCGAAATGACATCAGTGAAACAGATTTATTTTCAACAATTGTCAATGGATCTATAGAAGTCATGAGATTTCTTCCTTGCAGGTAATTTTTGAATCCAAATTTGACAATCATGGCATGGTGGGATTCAAGCTCGAGTACCCAGACTATTACCTCGGTCTCTGGATTATCAGTCCTATGAAATTATCACAAGACCAACGCAGAAAGCCACAAAGCTGATCTTTTCTAATAAAATGTCTTTTCACCAAAACTGCCCTGGGTCATTTCCATGAGCTTGACGCTCCAATTGCCTCTGGCCTATGTGAGTAAATGCTGCTACATGGGGATTGATTTCACAACCACGGTAACCAAATGGATCGATTTGTTTGAAAGTCCAGATGGTGGGATTGGGGCACGTTCACCCAACAACAGTGACCGCAGCAGCAGCACAGACAGAACAGTATGAATGTGAAAGAGAGTGATAGATTGGGCATTGCCTCAGAGAAATGGGGGGAGGGACGGAAATGAGGTTTAATGATCGTGGGAAGGAGAGAAATCTCCGACAACGGCTGTGTTTGAATCTTGATATATGAAACTCAGAGATGTGAGATAGCGGAATTTGAAGGTAAAACAACTAATTTCTTAGCTTGTCACAAAAAAAGGACAACGGAGAGAACACTTAGTGCTGTGATTTGGTTTCAAATCGAGGTTGCTGTGGTCACTATGCAAAATACCGACAACCACGATCACAGTAACCATAGAACAGGATGCTTGCAAGCAGCAATAAATATACAAGCAGAGGAAATGTTCGGAAGAACAGCAAATGTATAATATCAGTACCCATCGAACAGTGACAGACATGTGGGAACTGAGAATGAGCTGAATCTTTGAGTTCGATGTCCTCAGAGGCTGTGGAGATCCCTTGAATAAGAATGTTCAAAACTGAGATTGATAGACTTTGACAAACCACCAAAGATTCGGGGGACAGTTCAGGATATTGTTGAAATGTATGCTTCAATAGCATTTTCGCTTAACATCGGCGACTTCACCAGCTTCCTCAAGTTGTAAGCAGTGTTGCAGGTCATCACACATAATCCCAGTTCCCATTTTCGGAATCAGAGAAACTGCAGCACAGCCGCCCAGATACAAACGGAAATAGGGATAGGAATGAGTCCCGGAGTTACTCTCTGTCTCCAGTGATGCAACAGTTGAGCGTGCAGTCCTTTTATGATGGTATAGAGACGCAAGGAATTCCCAGTTTGTGTGTGGTCCTGTTCAAGGGAATGGTTGTCCCGGTTTATGCTATTATAGCGATTTCTGGTGCATCTTTCTAAGACAGCTGTGTGTCACAACTGGAGCGTGTTGAGCCCTTAACTTTGCAGTGGTGGGTTTCAAAGATGATTTGGCTCTTTGGAGCTGTGTTTCTGACACTGGCGGTGGCAGCTGCATCTGCTTGCATCAGCTCAGTATCAGTTTCTTCCACACAGTCAACACTTCAACCTGGAAAAGGTGGTGTTGGGGTGATATTTTAAACTTGTCATCTTTGGCGACTGGGACACAGAAACTGTGATGTTTAAGTTCGATGAATAAAATCTGGAATGCAAGCCTGACCTCAGGAACAGAGATAATTACTTTAATTTCCTGAAATCCCATTCATTCATATCCCTTATGCAGGGGAGTCTACAATCTTCACCCACTCCTGCCTACGAGAGACTCCAGGACCAGAAAAGCATGAGATGACCCTTATTTCAGGAATCCCCATCGTGTGGGGAAGCAAGCTTATCACCCCATCCAGTCCACACAGTCCATCCGAAGCGCATCCAACCAGATCCCACGGTGTTCCCTGTCCCATAAGCCTGCATTTCCCATTGTTGATCCCTGTAACTGGCACATCTTTGGTCAGAGGGAGAAATAAAAATGCAAACACACAGAGAATGTGCAGACTGCCCACAGACAGACACTGAGGCTGGGATCGCACCTGGGTGTGTGGTGCAGCCAGGCAGCAACGAACGAGGGGGGAAGAATGAATGTTGTCCTGACCAGTCATACTCACACCCTTTGCGTGAATGAGAAACAATGAAAACACATTCACAACATGGAAAACTGAATTTGTATCTGTGTGGACGCAATTTGAAAGGATCGTTCACACTGTGCCCTGTGTTGTAAAAACGACACCGATATGACAGAGGAAGAAGGGCAATGTGGGAACTGCAGGAAGAGATTCAATTAACCACAGAAATTGAAACTTTTTAAATCATTAACACTGGGGAAAGGCCGTTCGCCAGTCCCGTGTGTGGGAAGGGAGCACTGAGCAAAACAACCTCCGGAGACTCCTGCAGGATTACATATCCCATCAGGTGTTCGATTATGCTGTCAGTGCTGCTGTTAATCCCAACCAGCTATTTGTTCCATAGCGTCAATCATAGATTCATACAACATGAAAACAGGCCCGTCAGTCCAACCAATCCATGTTGAACGTCCTGCCAAACCAATCTCGTCCCATCTGCGTCCTGCTGTAGCCGTTGAGTGGTTATAATGCCTTTGTAGTTTTATTAGATTAGATTACTTACAATGTGGAAACAGGCCCTTCAGCCCAACAAATCCACACCGACCCGCCGAAGCGCACCCACCCATACACCTTCCCCTACATTTACCACTACGGGCAATTTAGCGTGGCCAATTCACCTAACCTGCACATTTTTGGACTGTGGGAGGAAACCCACGCAGACACGGGGAGAATGTGCAAACTCCACACAGTCAGTCGCCTGAGGCGGGAATTGAACCCAGGTCTCTGGTGCTGTGAGGCAGCAGTGCAAACCACTGTGCCACCGTGCCGCCCATTGCTGTGTTGTTAATCCAAAAACCCAGGTAATATTTTGGGGACAAAGAGTTCAGGTCCTGGCATGACAGATGGTGGAGTTTGAATTCAATAAGCACCTGGAGTTGAAGAGTCTCGTGATGACCTGAATCAGTTGTGTGGAATCTCCATCTGATTCAATCATACCAGTTCGGGAAGCAAACTGTCATATTCATCTGCTCTGTCCCACAGGAGACTCCAGATGGATAATATCGTGACTGACTCTTAAATGTCCACTGGGAAATAACTCATGTACTAGGCATGAATACATTTATTTTAAAAGTCCCACTGTCCCATTCATGTTTGGAATCAATTTTTCATTAAATGTTGCAAACGTACCCTCATCCATCACCGACTCAGCAATTAATTGCACACGTAAAATACCTCCCCTAAAAAAAAAACCTCACATGACTTTTTAAAAAAAACTCTGTCTTTTCATCTTAAACATATGCCCTATCACCTTGAAATCCCCATCCTGGGAAAAGCCAGCTATCGTTAACTAACTTGCCTCTCAATAATTCATAAACTTCTGTCGGGTCGCCGCTCAAACCCCTAACCAGAATGAAAACAGTCTCAACGAGTTGAAAGTGAGAACTGCAGATGAGAGATCAGAGTCGAGAGTGTTGTACTGGGAAAGCACAGCAATTCAGGAAGCATCTGAACAGCAGGAGAATCGACGTTTTGGGGAAGATCCTGATGAACGACACTTGCGCGAAAAAAAAATGTTTCTCCTGCTCCTCGGATTCTTTGTTACCTGATGTGGTTTTCCAGCACCACAATCTCGAATCTGAAAATACTCTCAGCCTATCCAGCCTTTCATTATAACTCAAACCGTCAACACACAACAACATGCGTGTATATCTTTTCTGAACCTGCTCCAGCTGAATAATATCATTCCTACAACTGGGCGACCAAAACTGGACATAATATTCCAGAAGAGGCCTCATCAATGTCGTGCAAAGCTTCAACATAACGTCCCAACTACTATACACAAAGGACTGAGCAATGAAGGGAAGTATTTTAAATGCCTTTGAACCATCTTGTCTGTAGGTGATGTAAACTACAAGGAATTATGTACCTGCATACCGAGCTTCCCTGTTCTCCAACATATGCAAAGCCATATTCTTTTTGTTGTACCAAAATGCAATACCTGCCATTTATCCAGATTGAACTCCATGTTACATTTTTAAGTCCAACGACTCATTGAATGAAGATTCTATTGAATCTTAGATAATCTTTCTCACTGTCTACAATTCTGGTGTCGCCTGCAAACCTACGCAGCATGCCTGCTGTGAGTTCCACTGTTTTCTCATATATATCAATGATTCATATTTACTTGTAGTGGCCGTGATTTAGCAGTGGGCAGATCACACAACAGTTAGTCATGCAATTAACCATGAAAAAGAAAGCCGCAGTCTACAGGGAGATATGAAACAATTGGAAATGAAAATGGTGAAAGCAATTCATTCCAGGGAAGTGGGTGATAGTGAAGCAAAATTAAACTTCAAACCAGCTGCTCACGCTCCAGTAGTGGCACTCAGCTCTCTCAGCAAGATGCACTTTAGATTGCTGTTATTATAAACGGGAACACATATTCCCTTCTGCCCCGCCTTTGACCAGAAGCACTCCCAACCTCGGAATTGCTTGCTCCTCTAAACCATCATAGAAATACCGTGCATTCTCCGGTTGTGTCACTTGAGCCATCGAGTATCTCTGCGACCTCATTCCCATCCTGATTTCAAGTTGCATCTTCGCGACTGCGCCACTCAGTTCGTCTGATTCTGGGGCTGGGAACTGGGACTATGTGTCAGCAGTGGTTACTGCCTTGAGTGGGGAAACTCGAGAAGTAACCGATGTTAAACCGCATTGCTATTGAAGTATACATTTCAATAAAAGCTTGGTAAAAACAATGACTGCAGATGCTGGAAACCAGATTCTGGATTAGTGGTGCTGGAAGAGCACAGCAGTTCAGGCAGCATCCGAGGAGCAGTAAAATCGACGTTTCGGGCTAAAGCCCTTCATCAGGGATACAGGCAGAGAGCCTGAAGGGTGGAGAGATAAGTGAGAGGAGGGTGTGGGTGGGGAGAAAGTAGCATAGAGAACAATAGGTGAGTGCGGGAGGGGATGAAGGTGATAGATCGGGGGGGTTGTGGAGTGGAGAGGTGGAAAAGAAGATAGGCAGGTAGGAGAAATCAGGTCAAGCCATGGGGACAGTGCTGAGCTGGAAGTTTGGAACTGTGGTGGGGTGGGGGAAGGGGAGATGAGGAAACTGTTGAAGTCGAAATTGATGCCCTGGGGTTGAAGTGTTCCGAGGCGGAAGATGAGACATTCTTCCTCCAGACGTCTGGTGGTGAGGGAGCGGCGGTGAAGGAGGCCCAGGACCTCCATGTCTTCGGCAAAGTTGGAAAGAGAGTTGAAATGTTGGGCCACAGGGCGGTGTGGTTGATTGTTGCGGGTGTCCTGGAGATGTTCCCTAAAGCGCTCTGCTAGAAGGTGTGCAGTCTCCCCAATGTAGAGGAGACCGCACCAGGAGCAACGGATACCATAAATGATATTGGTGGATGTTCAGGCAACAAAAGCTGCACTATCCTCGGAGTGTTTGATGTTTCGGAGGAATCTATTTATCTCAGCCTTCAGCACATTAACGATGGAAGCACCACAGCCTCTGAGGGCACTGATGTTAAACGGTCAGCCCATTCTGAGTTCCCACATATCTGCCACTGTTCGCTAAGCACTGATATTGTGCACTTGGTGCTCTTTATAACATTTCTAATGATACGTTACTTATTGCTGCTGTCTCGTGCGTTGGTCGGTCGGGTGTCGTGATCGTATCGTGGTTAGTACTCTTCGTTGTGGCCGTAGTAACCTCAGTTTGAATCCGAATCACGGTAGTAATTGCTCTTTGTGTTACAGTCTTTTGTGAAGCACAAAGGAATCAGTTGCTTTAATGTGTTGATTTTCTCCAAGGTGATGTTCTTTTTTTCCTTCAAGCTCTGCTCGCTCACATCTCTGTGCTTCATATGGCAGAATTCAAATCCACCCGTTCTAAGAGATTTCTTCCCACTTACGATCACTAAGTGAACTTTCCATCCCATACCGCCATTTCATTAATTTGGAGATGCCGGCGTTGGACTATGGAGTACAAAGTTAAATATCACCCAACACCAGGTTATGGTTTTACAGCTTTAATTGAAGCACTAGCTTTCGGAGCGCTGCTCTTTCATCATGTGTTTGTGGAGTCATTTCCTATTTCACTAAAGTACTGCAGAATCTAATACAGACTCTCACATTGCTACCAATCAGTCTGTGCTGCTGCAGTCACTGTTGCTGGGTGAACGTGCCCCAATCCCACCATCGGGGACCTGCAGACCATTTGATCTATTTGGTTACCACAGTTGTGAGATCAATCCTCATGTAGCAGCTTTTACCGACATGGACCAGAGATTATTCGTGGGGTGGGGGGGGGGGGTGTCAAGCTCAGGAAAATGGCACAGGACAGAATCGGGGAAAAGCGACTTCATTGGATAAGATTAGTTTCACTGCATTTCTGCAATTGTCGAGCGCTATTACCACTAACCACTGAACTGTTAATTAAGACACCATGGACTCGGTTTTGACTCCGACCATGCTAGGTGGTAGAATTGGGATTCAATAAATATCTGGAATTACGAATCTAATAACTCCGACATATCCTTGTTCAATTGTTGAAAATACAAAACCATTTGACGTCGTTTAAGGAATGGAACCGCCATTCTTACCTGCTCGGGCTTCCATGTGACTCCAGACTCACTACAATATGGTTGAGTCTCATTTACCCGCATTGCAATTAGGGACAGCAATAAATACTGCCGAACCAGTGACGCCCTCATACTGTAACAGAATAGAAATACAGTTCATTCGGCTCTAGCTACATTGCTATCTGCAATTCACAGTATAGCATGGATGTGATCGCACTGGGAACGTTGCAGTAGAGATTCACTGGGATATTGTCTGGGCTGAAGAGTTTCAGTTATGAGGAGAGTTTGGACAGACTGGGGTTGTTTGTCACCAAGCAGAGGAGATTGGAGAAGACATGAGTGAGATGTACAAAATGCTGAGGGATATGGATAGGATAGACTGAAAGAAGCGTTTCTTATTGATGGAGAGATCGAACACTGGGGCCAAGAGACTTTGGAAAAAGGCAGAAAGGTTTGAGTAGATGTGCGGAAAGGGTCACAGAGGCGGGAATCGTTCTAACCTTAAACAAATTGAGATGTTAAATTGTGATGCCAAAACAAATAAGACTGTGGGCTAAACAATGCGAAACTTGATTCAGGTCGTTAAGCAGTTGTGTTGGACAAGTACAGCTATAACAGGCTGAAGGGCCTCCTTCGATGTTGTTGTCCTCCACAGTATCGTGGTTCGTGTCCCGCCTGTGACAGGGCTCAATTCTCTGCTGAGGGCATCGTAAAGGTTGTAAACCCCTCGCGCTGTTACCCAGTGAAGGTTATTAATGCCTGGACTTCCATTCTCGATTGGACATGTCACAGGAAGGACAGTGAGATCTCAATCCGCGTGGAGAAGGACTGCAGCTCCCAGTGAGACAGAGTGTCAATGAAAATGCAAACATGTAACCTCTGCAAACTGCACATTGTGTTTCTGTTGCAATGAAAACCATTATATAGAGTTGTTCCTGACTGATATGTTTATTTAAAGCAGGAATCTGAGGAAGAAAACAAAGTAAACCCATTCAGATCTGAGTGCAGATACATTTCCAGCAGCACTAATGAGGTTGTACAGCGTAGAACCGCGTTTGGATGCATTGAATTCGGGTTGGTGGGCGCGGCATGCTTTCACTCGACGCAGTTACCAGTATGTAAATGATACAGACAGTGTTCAATGTGATGGTACATTTGCTCAGTGGTTCGCACTCCTGCTAAGTCTGTAGGTTAGGTGGATGAGCCATGTTAAATTGTGCTGATGTGTCCAGGGAGTGAATTCAGTAAGTTAAGTGAATTAGCCATGGGTAACGCAGTGATAAGGTCAGCAGTCACATGATGCCATGTTTTATTCCAAAAGGTTTATTTGAAATCACAAGCCAGCGGCCTGCAGGGATAGAGAAGGGAGCTAGGTCTGGTTGAGACGTTGTTCAGAATGTCCCTACAGACTCGATTGGCTGAACTGTAGTTTCTGCATTGTAGGGAATTTGTGATTCTCTCAGAGAGGCCACTGCCAGTGTTTACTGGGCTGCTAAGACATTAGAGACGATGCTGACAGCGTTGAGTGGGGATGGGATTTTTTTTATTTGTGTGTTGGAAAATTTGGCAATGAACCAAGTAAAACCGAATGGAAATTTTCCGGAGTATTTGAGGTTTGGAGAGACTAAATAGGTGGTAACTTTACTCATTCAAGTTCGCATATTTCTGAACGTCAGGCTTTCAAAACCATCGATGTAGGACAAAGAAATGATGGGAGCAGAATTTCTGTCACTCAGAGAATCCGTTTCCAAAATATTTGGAAAGGCACATTTAGAGACAAACAAGCAGTGAATTTCACCAAGAGAGAGATAGCCTGTGGCCAGGTAAAACTGTAGAAGTGGGGTGTGGGGGGTAGAAGGTTCGAGGAAACAATGTCTAATTTGGATGACTTCAGATGCAAAGAAATATCGGAAACTTATGCAGCTGAGTAAGATTCAGCAAATCAACCTCAGAATTTTGAAAGATTTCTATTAATATTCCACATGAAGCATAATAAATGGAACTGAGCAGATTTTGTATATTGTCAAGGAAAGCTATTCCATAATGAACAGGAAGTGACCCATCTCTTCGAGTTCGATTTCCTGCTTTAATCCCATGCCTTAAAGATGGGAGGCCAATCGCCATGATGTTTGGTTCATTTGACACTCAATGAAATCTGCCAAAGTAACTGAGCATCAAAACTGGCATCTTGTTTTGTAGTTCAGTGTTCTGTTTTTCGCATCGGTATTTTCTTTAAGCTGAAAAAAATTCGGATCAAAATTGAATGCAACATTAAACGTTCCAATCACATAAATCCAATTCACGTCAGATCATTGCAATGAACAGAGTAAAGTTGAAGCAAAATTAATAAAATGAAACGAACAACACTGCATTTCCGGTAATTTTACCCAGTTCAGGTTCAGCCATATGAGAAAGACCATCGAGCTAAAAATCACCTTCACTACTCTCTACATCTATACTTCTTCACGTAAGAGAGAAACTGTCTGAAGTAATTATGTGTCAAGACGAAATGTGCGTGTGAATCTGAAGGGAATTTCATGTTTGCTGGTTCATTCTGAGACAGTACCGACACGGAATGAATCAAGACCAGGTATTCCTTCCAAGGACGAGGTAAAATTCTTGGATTTTGCTGGTATTTTTATTCCGCTGAAAGCAAAAACATAATGCTATGGATTCGATTCCGCTCAGGGAATTTCTTATCGCCTAGGTGCACCATATGTAATCTTGACTCGGTCACATGCGAGCCCCTTTGCAATGGGCTAAAGTGGCCAGGGGGTTAAGGCGACGGGTTGCTCTTCCATTGCGCATGTGTGGATTTGAGTCCGACTCTGGCTGTTACTTCTATCAAACGCAGCTGTGATTTCCCTTTGTGCCTCGCATCTTTCGTGTATACTCGATGGAGAATCTTGCTCTTGCCCTTCATTGTACAGGAGATTTATGACAAATCGATACCACATCAAGGTCGAAATAAAGCAATTTGATTCTGTTGAAAGTTAAATTGGGATAATGAAAAGGAGTGCAAATGTTTCTTTCCTCTTTTCATTCCATCTTGACTTTCTATGTATTTACAACGAATGAAAGTGAAACAAATAAGGAGAGATTGGGTGCAATAGTTTATCCAGTGGGATTGTGAATTTTAATGTAATACTCCACACAGCGTTCTGATCAGTATTTTAAACAGTCAATTGGAATTGGAACCGCAGAAACGTTTGCAATGAAACGAAGCTTTCATTCTTTCACAACCTTTTGTAGTGTGAATCATACCGTGATGCATCATCCAGCGTGATCACCAAGTTGGCAACAATATAAGATCCACCGATTTTCTTTAGCAAGCATGACGTCTGCACATACCCATCTGTGGTGTGCCCAGTGCCAGTTGTTGTCTCCAGGCCACAGCACATTTCTTGTTCATGAGCTTATGAGCCTAGTTCCTGATCTGTCTGATCAGTTTGAGAAAACCTTTTCTATCACTTCATCCAATCCCCTCAGAATTCTAAAGGTATCAATAAAATAAAGCGTTAGACGAAATGATGTAGGATTGGAAGTCGGCCATTCAGCCCATCGAGTCTGCTCCACCATTCAACGAACTCATGGCTGATCTGATAATCCTCAACTCCATTCTCCAGCATTGCCTTGACAAAGCTTTATCGTCTTTCTGTTTAAATATCTGTCTGGCACAGTTTGAAAATACACAACAACTTAGCCTCAACAATAGTTTTGGTAAGGAGTTCCACCGATTCACTGGCCCCTGAGCAAAGAAATTACTCCTCATTTCTGAATTAAATAGGTAATATCTAATTCTGAGTTCATGTCCTCCGGTACTCTCCTCATACCAGAGGGTAAACAACCTGCACGTAACTACCCTGTCAAGATCCCATGAATATTGAGCGTTTATAATTGTTATTCTGTGATTACAGAGCTCCCCTCCGTCTCCTTTGTTTCAAGGAGAATACTCCAAGCCTAACCAATCATTCCACTTTCTCCATTTTCTCCAGTGTTGACAACATGTCCGTAAATCTCTGCAGTCCCCTGCAGCGTCCTTACATATTATTAAGGCAGGAGGAGACATTTATGTGAAGCAACGGTTGAAATTTCAAGCACAGACGGGAATTGGAACTTGAAGTCAGACAAGGACTGGAATCAGATTGGTCCACACAAGGACGAAACAGAGTAATGATAACTCTGACAAATGAGAATCTAATCATATCCCACTGACATTCAATGGCTTTACTGTAAACAAATTACCCCGTGTAATCTTCCACAGAGCTAGTATTTCGGGAAAAAACGGATAGAAACAGGTTACATAAACACTTGGACAACAACATGTTCTTGAGACATTCTTTGATTATAAACTAAACTCATTGCTCCGTGAATCCTACATCGTTTGCAAGACGTGGAACAGAACTCTCTCTCCATTTGCCTAGATGGGTGTAACTTCAATAAGACTTAAGGAACTGGTCACCGTCCACGACAATACAGTCACTTGAGTGTACCCTCTTCAACACCTGCAATATTCATTCCCTTCACTGCTAAGGCACAATTGCAGCAGAGTGAACTAACTACAAGATGCACTGGAGTAAGTCATTCGGGCATTTTTGACAAAACCTTCAAAGCTCAACAGCTGTACTGACTATAAGGACAAGGTTGGAAGATGTAACGAAACGCCAATATTTTCAAATTACCCTCCAAGGCCCATAGCACCCTGACTTTGAAAGGAATCAGTGATAAACTCATTGGTGAAACGGTCTTGATGGGCAAAGTTGCATACTTCAGCCTTCCATCTTTCAGCTTACAATTTAAAAAAAATGTTGACTTATGTAGTAATCAGACTTGTGCTCAGTCCTTTAGCTGTTCCCTGACCTGGTCGTTGCTAAAGTTCTTCTATCATCCACAGCCTGTGGTCAACAATAGAAAATATCCGAAAACCCTCTCAATCAAATGTTTCCCCTCAAGATTAGAGTGGTGTTGGAGAAGCACAGCAGGTCTAGCAGCATCTGAGGAACAGGAAAAATGAACGTTTCAGTCAAAAGCCCTTCATCAGGAATGAGATTGGGAGCATATGGGATGGAGAGATAAATGGGAAGGATGTGGGGCTGGGGAGAAGGTAGTGGAGAGTGCTGTAGGTGGATGCAGGTGGGGGGTTAAAGTGATATGTCAGAGAAGAATGTGGAGTGGATAGGTGGGAATGAACATGCACAGGTGGGACAAGTCAGGCGGACGGTGTTGAGCTGGAAGGTGGGAACTGGGGTAAGGTAGGGGGAGGGGAAATGAGGAAACAGGTGAAGTCCAAATTGATGCCATGGGGTTAAAGGGTGCCGAGGCGGATGATGATGTTTTCTTAATCCAGGCATCGGGTCGTGAGGCAGTGATGATACAGGAGGCCCAGGACATGCATGTCCTCGGGAGAGTGGGAGAGGGAGTTCAAATGTTTGGCCAGGGGGCACTGGGGTTGATTCTTGCGGGTATCCTGGAGATATTCTCTGACGTGACCTGTAAGAACACATCTCCTCTCTCCAACTAAGAGGAGAATGCACCGGGAGGAACGTATACAAGAAATGACATGTGTGGAAGTGCAGGAGAAACGTTGATGGATGTGGAGGCCTCCATTAGAGACTTGGACAGAGATGAGGAGGTAGATCTGAATGCAGGTTTTGCAATTCCTGCAGTGACAGGGGAAGGTGCCAGGATGAAAGCGTTGGTCACTGGATGGCGTGGACTTGACGAGAGAGTCACAGAACGAATGGTCTTGGCAGAATGTGGATAGGGGTGGGGAGGGGAACATATCCCTGGTGGTGGGATCCGTTT
The DNA here is from genome assembly GCF_047496795.1 of Chiloscyllium punctatum. Lineage (NCBI taxonomy): Eukaryota > Metazoa > Chordata > Chondrichthyes > Orectolobiformes > Hemiscylliidae > Chiloscyllium > Chiloscyllium punctatum. The sequence continues at coordinate 83,278,590 of NC_092765.1, forward strand.
AGAGGTGGCGAAACTGTCAGAGGATGATGTGATTTATGTGGAGGTTGGTGGGATAGAAGATGAGGATCTGGGGTTCTCTCCTTGTTGTGGTTGGAGGTGTGGGGCTCATGGGTGGAGGTACGGGACATAGATGAGATGCCTTGGAGGGCATCTTCAACCACATAGGAGGGGAAGTTCCGGTCTTTAAACATGAAGGCTCTCTGGTGTGTTCTGTGGTGGAACTGAACCTTTGGGAGCAGACGTGATTGAGGTGGTGGAATTGCGAATACAGGTAACATTTGCGCAAGAGGTGGGGTGGGAGGAGGTATAATCTAGATAGCTGTGGGAATCAGTGGGTTTGTAAAGGTTGTCAGTAACACTGACCTGAGGAATATATTTCCCTCCCCACCCCATTCACTTTTCACAAAGACTGTTTCCTCCACGACTACTTAGTCAAGTCCACGCCCTCCAATGACCCACCCTCAACTCGCGACACCTTCCCTTGCCACCACAGGAATTGCAAAACCTGCACACACATCATCCCCCTCACATCCTTCCAAGGCTCCAATGAGCCTTCCACATCCATCAGATGTGCATGTGCACATCCAAACACGTCATTTATTGCATCTGTTGGTCCGATGTGGTCTCCTCCACATTGGGGCCAACATGCAACTTCTTGCAGAGTGCTTCAGAGAACATTTCCCGGGCACCCACAACATTCAACCCCAATGCCCCATGACCAAAAACATCAACTAAAACCCGCCCCCCCCCCGGCTCTCCCGAGGACATGCAGTTCCTGGGCCTCCTCCACCGTCATTCACTCACCACCAGACGGCTCCTCTTCCAGTTCGGAACCTTTCAATCTCAGGGCATCAACGTGGTCTTCACCAGTTTCCTCATCTCGCCACGCCCACCTAATCCGAGTTCCAACTTTCTAGCTTGGCGCCATCCTGCTGACCTGTCCCACCTGTCTATCTTTCTAACCACCTATCCGCTGCACCCTCTTCTCCGACCTATCACCTTTAACCCCAACTCCATCCACCTCTTGCACTCTCAGCTAAATTCTTCCCAGACCCAGTCCTCCCGTTTATCTCTCGACCCTCGAGGTTGCACAGTCCTTTGAGTGTAGGGGTTGGTACGTTACGTTGATGTTGAATAGGACATTGTGTGAGTCCTCTTCTGGAGTACTGCGTCCAGTTCTTGTCGCCCAGTAATAGCAAGGAAATTATTCACCTGGAATGGTTTAGAAGAGGTAAACCAGCGTGTTGGTAGGGGGAAGTTTCGACTTATAACGAAAAGCTGGATAGGCAGAGAATATTTTCACTTGAGCACTGGAGGTTGAAAGGCGACCTGATAGGAATTTATAAATTATTGAGAGTTCAGATAGAGTTAACTGCAACTGTCTTTTCTCCAAGGAGGGGGACTTCAAGACGAGAGGGCAAATGCTTTAGGTATAAAGAGAGAGATTTAAATAAGACATGAGAAGCTTTTTTTTAACTGGGGATGGTTTATGTGTGCAATTCACTTTCTGAGACAGTGATGAATGAAAGTACATTTACAATAATTACAGGATATTTGGATCGATAAATGAATTGGAAAGTTTCCGTGGGATTAGAAAAAAAGCTATTCATTTATGCCGAGTCCATTATTAATTTCCCAGAAGGCAGTTCAGAATCAACCACGATATTATGGATCTGGAGTCACATACCAGCCAGACCAGATAAGTATGGCAATTTCCTTCCCTCTCAGGCATTAGTGAATCAGATCTACAACAACTGATTCAACATCATCATTAGACTGTTCAACTCTTGGTATTTATTGAAATAACATTCCAGCATCTGCCATGCCAGGATTTGAACTGCTGTCCATAGAATTATATCTGGACATTCATATTAACAATGCAGTAATAATATTACAAGGGCATTACTAACCCTCAGCAATTACAGGAGCCGTCAGATGCGACTCGTTTAGTTTGGCATTATGTACAGTATGAGCTGGTAGGAGTGAAAGGCCTGTTTTCATGCTGCGTGAGTCTATGACTTTGACGCTATGAAACTGGAAGCTGGTTTGGATTAACAGCAGCATTGACAGTTTAATAGATCTCTTTCTGGGATAAGAAATCTTGCTGGTTACTCTGGAGTTTTTATTGCTCATTGAGCCTTTCCCACACACGGGATTGTTGAACAGTCTATCCCCAGTTTGACTGAGTAAATGAGTTTCAACTGCAACAGGTAATTGAATCCCGCATTGCCCTGGTTTCTCTGTGATATCGGTGTCCTTTTATCTACCCAGGATAAACGATTGGTTCAAATCATGTCCACGCAGACGTAAGTCCTGTTGTCCATGTTGTGAATATGTTTTTATTCTTCCTGATATGCCCACAGGGTGTGGATGTCGCTGGTCAGGACAGCATTTGTTGTTCATCCTGATTCGCTGCTGCCTCGCTGCATGAGAGACATGGATTCGATCCCTGTCTTGTGTGATTATTTGCAGTTTGCACAGTCTCTCTTTGCTTGTGTGAGTTTCCTCCCACAATCTGAAGGTGTGCGGGGTACTGGGATCAGCCATGGGAAATGAAGAGGAACGGAATATTTATGGAGTGTGGCCACGTCTGATAGGATGTGTTTTGGAGGGATGGTGTCGACTGGAATGGGCCGAATGGCCAGCCTACCCACAGTGTCGGCATTCTCGGATTAAGTGTCAGCTATGTTGTTCTGGACCTGGAGTCACAAGTAGGCAGAATTGGGTAAAGATAGTAGCATCCCCTGTGTTAGGGACATGCATGAATGGGATTGCAGGAAATTAAAGGCATGTTCACTGTTCCTGAGGTCAGGCTTCCATTACAGGTTTTATTCGTCGAACTTTAACATTACCAGTTCCGTGTGTGAGTCCCCAAGGATGACTAGTTTATTATATAACCACAACACCACCTTCTCCAGGTTGCAGTATTTACTGGGAACCATAAGCTGATCTTGGGCTGATGCAAGCGTGAGCAGCTGCTACTGCCAATGTCACGAACACTGATCCAAATAGGAAAATGAAATTTCTAACATTGATACTCCAAAGTTAAAGATTCAACACGATTTAGATACCCTGTTGGCTGTATCAGCAACATGTACTGCTAATAGCTATAATATTATAAATGGGGACAAGTATTCCCTTTCGCCCCGCTTTTGACCAGGAGCAGTCCCAACCTCGAAAAACACACGCCACTCTCCCGTAATTCCATCCCAACTTCCAATTGGATCTTCGTGGCTGCTTCACCCAGTTTCCCTGATATCGGGTCTGGAACTGGAATTAAGTGTGATTGCGTGCAGCAGTTGGTACTGCCTTGTGTGGGCAAAGTGATGAAGAGGCCGATGTTAAACTATAATGCTATTGAAGCATACGTTTCAACAATGTCCTGCACTGTCCCATCAGTTTGGAGAGTTTCATTAATCCCATCCTCCAATACTCTCATTCATGGAATCTCCACAGACTCTGGGGGCGTTAAAGTTAAAAATTCAGCCCATTCTCAGTTCCCACATGCCTGTCGCTAAGTCCTGATATTGTGTATTCTTCCTGACATTTCCTCTTCTACCATACTGGCTGCAGTTTGCAAGTGTGATCTGTGGAGTACTGTAACCATTTAGTATTTCGTTTTCTGCGTTGTGTTTGCTGCGACTTCACATTGCATCCACATCATAGCGGTCAGTTCTCTAAAAGTTTTACTTTTGATGAAACACGGTAAGAAATAACTCGTTTTTACATGATAATGTTCTCCGAGGTGATGATTTGTTTTCCATCGAATGTCGTTCTCTGATATTTCAGCGTTTCATGTATCAGGATTTAAACCCAAAAGTTCTCGAAGATGTCCCTCCCTCCCACTCGCCCTAACTCTCTTTTCCGTCCCTCGTCCCATTTGGCTGAGCATTGCACAATCTAACATACACTTTCACGTTGATACCATCCAGTCATTACCGTTGGACTCACTGTTGCTGGGCGACCATGCCCCAATCTCTTCATTGGCACCTTCGAATCATTCGATCCGTTTGGATATCGTGGCTGTGAGATCAATTCTCTTTTAGCAGCTTTTACTGACATGGACCAGAGATTATTGGAGCGTGAGGCTCAATAAATGGACACAGAGAATAATTGGGGAAAAGAGACTCTATTGGAAAAGATCAGCCATGATGGCTTTCTGCAATAGCCTACTGGTGTTATAGCTGGATTGTTAACACAAAAGGCCAGGTCACATTCTCACCAGACGGGTTCGATTCTCACCACACCACGCCGGTGGTAGAATATAAATGCAAGAAATACCTCCAATTAAGGATACGGTAAACCCGTTGTCTGAAAAGCCCATCTGTTTCACTAAAGGCCTTGAGGGAAAAAAAATCAGCCGTCATTAACTTAGCTGGCCGCCATGTGACTCCAGACCGCTAGGCAATATATGCTGCAGAGCCACACCACGTGCTGGTGCAGAATGTTAAAAAAGGTTCATTTGACTCTACCTCGACAATTGTCTGCAGTTCACGTAAGTCCAGGGATGTGATCACACTGGGAAAGCTGCAGAAGAGATTCACTCGGTTCGTGTCTCGGCTGAAGAGATTTGGTCATGAAGAGAGACAGGATAGACTGGGGTTGTTTGTCATGGTGCAGAGGTATTTGTGAGAAGGCATGGTTCAGACGTACAAAATAATGAGGGGTGTGGATAAGCTATACTGAAAGTAACTTTTCCCATCGACGGAGAGATCGATCACAGGGGGGCAGAAATTTAATGCGAAATACAGAAAGGTTTAAGTAGATGTGTGGAAAAGCATTATAGGCCGGCGGGTGTTGGGAATTTGCAACACTGTGTCTGTAAAAGTCATGGAGGCAGGAACCCTTAGAATCTGAAGAAATATTCAGATGTGAATATGTTCTGCCAGTACTACAAAGCTATGGGCTAAACGATTCGAGTCGTTAAGCTGTCGTTTTTGACAAATGGAGTCACAATGGGCTGAGGGGTCTCCTTTGAAACTGTTGTCCTCGGTAGTATAGTGGTTAGTATCGCCGCATGTTATGCGGGAGATAGGAGCTCAATTCGTCGCTGGGGCAGTGCAAATTTTTAAAAACTGTCGCTAATTTCTAAAGTGCGGGTTATTAATGCCTGTCCTTCCATTTTCCATGGGGCATGTCACAGGAAGGACAGTGCTGTCTGAATCAGCGTGGGGAAGGGCTGCAGCTCCCGGCGAGACAGTGTAAGTGAAAGTACAAACACGTGACTTCTGCAACCTGCACCGTGTGTCTGTATTTGGAATCTAAACCATTTAATAGAAAGAAGAAGGAAGCTGAAGAAGAAACAGGGTAAACCAATTCCGATGTGAGTACAGAAAGATTTTCCACAGCATCTTGAGGAAAACTGACAAACGGCTCTGAGAAAGAGTTTCACTCTCAGAACTGTTAGTTCACAGAGGTGTTTTTGTTCCACTTAAGCTCTTAAGAAATTGAATAACAATTTAACTGAAGACTTGAAATGTTAGAACACACCAGGCGATGAGTCATGTGCTGGAAACTGTGTTTACAAGCCAGATGTTTGATGACTGATAATGATACAATAGGCTGAAGGGCCTCTCGCCATGCTTTTAAAAACTCAATGACTGTCATTTTTCAACTGAATCAATAAGGCAAAAACATAGTCACCAAGAAAATTTGCTAACCTTGCATATGTCTTCCTTGGTGCGAAATTGTTCAAATTCAGCTCTCTCACTGCTATTTCCCAACGTTGATTTCCACTCAGGGGAAAATATTTGTTGTTCCTTTTGAATGTCGTAAATTGAATATGAATTCCTGACATTACAAAATAGCAAAGATATCAGTGCTGTCAGAGGCAGTGAGAATTTCATATCGGAGATGAATTCAAATGGAAATAAACGTTGAAAGCAGTTGCCTTTGCCTGCTCAGACTCAGTACGACAAAAATAATGCTTACTGAAACATTCAGGTTTTTTCAAGGACTTAATAAGTTGAATGAACAAAGGTTGGTTCTGTGACCAGAATGCCTTGGATTGAATGACTTGGAGATGCAGGTTTTGTACTAGGGTATGCAAATTTGAAAATCACAGAACACGAGGTTATAGTCCAGCAGGTTAAATTGGAAATACTAGCTTTCGGACTGCTGCTCATTCATCAGGTTGTTGTGGAGTACACAGTTGTAAGACACAGAATTTAAAGCGATGTTTACAGTGTGATGGAACTGAAAGTGCACGTTGAAAAATACCTTCATTTTTGCCAAGTTTCCCACCTGTTGGAATAACAGACGTTAGCTTCACTTCTTTCATTTGTAAAGGGCAAAACTTTTGATTTTAACGTTACATTCTCAGGTGAGCTTGAAGAATTGGTGTCAGTCCCCGTGTGCTGTTGTCTGTTCCATAATGTTTAGATTGATTCTAATTTTATAAAATGAGTTAACAGAGACTGACATGGATTCATGCAGTTTTTGAGCAAAGTACAATGTAACTCTGCAAGTACAAATTCACCCCACAAACGTATATATGCGCGCGTGTGTGTGTGTAGGAGTGTCGCTGTGTGTTGATAGGGCAATGGGATCACCTGTACTGTGACATGAACCCAAGGTCGCAGTTGAAGCCATCCCCATTGTTACCGAAATTTGCTCACAGCCTCTGCTCGGGCCCATTTAGCTGCTGCCTGTGTCGAAGTCCGCCTTGGAGGAATGTCACCTGAAGGTCCGAGGTCGAATGTCCTGGACCACGGAAGTGCTGTCCAGCTGGGAAGGGGTACACATGTCTGATTCACGTGCAGTTCCATTCATCTGTTGCTGTACCCTTTGCTCGGTTTCACCATTGTACCATACCTCAAAGCATCCTTGCCTGCAGCGTGTTTTTTTTAGATTAGATTACTTACAGAGTGGAAACAGGCCCTTCGGTTCAACAGGTCCACACCAACCCGCCGAAGCGCAACCCACGTAGATCCATTCCCCTCCACCTAACACTACGGACATTTTAATATGGCCACTTCACCTAACCTGCACATTTTTGGACTGTGGGGGCAAACCGGAACACACCCACACAGACACTGGGAGAACGCGCAAACTCCACACAGTCAGTCGCCTGAGGCGGGAATTAAACCTGGGTCTCTGGCGCTGTGAGGCAGCAGTGCTCACGATTGTGCGGAGATTGACGTCAGCCTAAACATTATGCCACGGACACAGCACACAGGGACTAACACCTTCAAAATATTATCGGGGCTGACAGTAATTGTGAAAGTTCACCTGAGAATGTAACTTTCAAAGGAAGTTTTGCAAATTACATAAGAAACAACTGAAGCTAACATGGTCATTCTAACAGATAGAAGATTTAACAATCAATCAAGATATTTTTCAATGCATAATTTCAATTACATCACACTGTAAACTTTTTCTATAAGTTCTGTATTTTATAACTGTGTACTCCACGAACACCTGATAGAGAAGCAGCTCTCCAAAAGCTAATGCTTCCAATTAAACCTGTTAGACTATGACCTGGTGTTGTATGATTTTTAACTTCGTATTAGAATATGGATCTCACAATTAAAACAGGGGGGAGGAAGCATTTCATCTCTCAGACAGTTCAGGATCAGTTCAGGATTTTCTTGTAGCAGATGGCTGTTGAGGAAGGGTCATTAGGTGTAATGAGGCTGAGATCGGCAGATCTTCAAACCGCAAAGACATCAAGCGTTATGGGTAAAGGAAAGAAAGTGCAGTTCAAGGTTATCAGATCAGATATGAAACCACTCAACAGCGGAGCAGACTTGATGGTCTGAATGGTGTCTTTCTGTTCTTCAAATTGTTTGCCTTAATCTGAAGCTGCAAAACAGACCTGAGTAAGATGTACCAAATTTAAAAAAAAACGCGTGTCCCCCCGTAACACTGAACCGAGGTGAAATGAACAAAGAACAACACGATATCCATTATCTGCATTGAACCTGACTCCATGAGGCATGTAGTTAACTCTCACAAACCACCATTCCCCTTCCATTTTGGTGTCGCCCCCTCCGTTCTTGATTTAAACTGATTGAACGTTAGGCAATTGCAGCTGACGTTGCTGATGCAGAACTGTAACATACAGGGAAGCGGTTCTGACTGCTGCACAACATCATTCTGCTTCGAAAGCTCAGGCAGTATTTCATATCGATTACTGTAAAGGTTAACATTTAACAAGCCATGACAGTGAAAGCATTGAATCCTCATCACTGTACTACCAGGGAAGATTTCTGTTAACACCATCCTGGACACCATGTGGTTCATCATTCTATTCTCTCATCCTTCTGTGCAAGATGCCCTCGGCTCAATTCCAGTCTTGTTGTTTGGCTTACAACACTAAGGCTAACCAATCATCTGTTGCATTGAAGTTTCTAATTTATGAGACCTTACCTCTGAGCTGGCAATGTGCTGTTCAGTGGTGATAACACTGGCCTTGTAAACTAGAAAAGTGTTTGAAATATCCCATTCCTGTTTTTCAGTCCAAGAACTTGAGGAAAACCGTTCGGCAGGACAGGAAATAGCGGGCGTGAGCAACGATCTAGTTTTGCTGCAAGAACGAGGTGAGGCAGTATAAACAACAGAGTAATGGGGAAACATTTGGCAAGGAACACTGGGACGGGACGGGATGAATACTTCCTTTCTTTGCTGTAACCAGACACTGGTGTTGAAGTCTGAAATTGGACAATATCAGCCAAGCGGGCGAAATCTTACTTTCTGTTTGTTTTCTCCCGAGGCCGGTTTCATTCTTGGGGAAATGTGTCTGCGTGCCTCATTCTGTGTGTAAAAATGGGCTTCAGTTCCCCGACTGGGTGTGAACATATTTTTCCCATCTCAAACTTCAATCCCATTTATTGCATCTTACAAGATTAAAACGTTCCAGGGTAATTAGCATTGAGATGAACACGCGAAACATCAGAGTTTACAAGATTACAGACCAGGTGCTGGGAAGGGAAATGATGGGACCCATTTCTGTGCTGTAAACACTTGATTATTCATTCATTTTTGAGGGGAAACATATCTGCAGTGACATAATTTTAAAAACTGTGTTATGAAGAATCGGTGCAACAGTTTCTGTCCTCATCCCTGGTGGTCTAGTTGTTAGTATTCGGCGCCTTAACTGAGTGGCCTGGGTTTAATTACCGTTCAGGAAATCAGGACTTCTTGTTCCTGACGCAGAGAGATCAGCTGTATCAGGAATCTGTTTAATGCCTTAGATCAGTCAATACCCTAGCCCTTGAAAGAAGTGAAAATTGTCTTCCTCCTCTCTGTGCAGTGGGACAGTTCATTCTTCATTCTGCTCTGATTCCATTTCCCAAAGAGTTTCAAAATACTGTCAAAACTGAGTCTCAGCTATTTCCTTTCTGTGCTTTTCATACACAGAAGCTGCAGCGATTGAATGGGTTGGTATCTGAAAATGAAACGTACCTATGAACAATGTGCGTTGCTATTTCAGGATTGTTTTCTCTGACAGCGCTGGGACATGACTGATGTTCTCTATGATATGGAAGTGGCAGTGTTTGAGTTGGGTAGACAAAGTAAAAAATTACACAACATCAGAGCATAGTCCAGCAGGTTTATTTGGAAGCACGAGCTTTCAGAGAGCCGCTCCTTCATCAGGTGGGTGTCTTTCTGCCGACACTTGATATATGTGTCAACATGCGTGATCTTTTGGAAGATCATCTGGACTTTAACCGATCGTTCGTGGTGTCGAGGGTACCCCTGACTTGGATGTGTTGGTGTTGGACTGGCGTGGACAACTTTGAAAATCATGCGAAGCCAGATTAGAGTCCAACAGTTGTCAAACGTCTGACGAAGAAGCTGTTGGTTCCAAATACGCCTGTTCGATGAAACTTGGTGCTGTGGGATTTTTAACTCTGATTGTCCTTGGTCATGTTTACCTTATCGAAGACAGTGAAATAATTTTCGTTCGTAGAGATGAAAATTCCAAATATTATCCACCTCAGTGTAACAAAAAAAAGCTTGGATGTACTGAGAATCTCCACAACGCTCTTGCGCCAAGTAAATTTCGAACCTATAACCATCTGATCTGTAGCCAGGTATACAAATGGTTGTAACACTGGCCAGATGCACAGCTGAGATTTTACACTCTGCAGACCTTTGGTGTTAACAAAGACATGAGCAATAACAGTAACAGTCCCAAGGTGAACAAAAATCAAACATAATCACCATCAATTATTCACTTCAAGTTGTCCTCAAATAAAACTACCATTCACACTCTGATCAGCCAATCAACGAGGTCACTGCTGATCGAGGAAATTTCAACTTATTTTGCTGCGTTGCCACTATAATTCGAGGTAAACTCCAGCCTAATGACAATATCGCATTTCCCACAATTTTCAGATTTAGATTGCGTCAATGACCTGTTCATATTTGCAGGAAATAAGTAACATAAAATGAGTGAAGAAGTCCTTTTGGTGATGTAATCCAGTATAGAGTCGGTCAGAAAAGAAAAGTCAAAAACCTGAAACATCACTCGCATTTCTCTCGATATTAATGCGTGTTCCTGAGTTGAATATTTCCAGGACTTGTCTTCAATATCTAAAGATTTTTTTTTCCCTACGACAGATTCTTCATAAATCAACTAACATCTGAGGTATTGAGACTTATTTTACTTCAGATTAAATTGGTTGAATATCCTTTCCCCCAGCCTAATATCCCAATCCTCCCTCCTCTTCCATGTATATGCAAGCTGCTCCAGGTGAGGTTGCAGCTCCCAACCTGACGTTCCATTGCTCCTTGCTGCTCCATGTCAATAGATGCTGCTGCAAGTAAGATTGGAACTCCCACTCTGATGTCCCAATGCTCCCTGCTGCTCCATGTCATGAAAAGCTGCTCCAGATGAGGGTGGAGCTCTCAGACTGATCTCGCAATGCTCCCTGGTCCATGTCAAAAGATGCTGGTACAAATGAGGTTGGATCTCGAAGTCTGAAGTCCCAATCCTCCCTGCCGGTCCATGTTAATAAAAGCAGCTCCAGGTGTGGTTGGACCTCCCAGTCTGATATCACAATGCTCCCTGTTCCATGTCTACAGACGCTGCTCCAGATGAGGTGGTAGCTCCCATCCCTGGCAGCTCCCTCACCTCTATACCATCATAGAAATATTGCCCACTGACTATTTCCACCACTGGAGCCATTGGTGGAATATCCGCACCATGAAAACCTAATCTTATTTCTCATCACCGCTGAATCATACTAAAATACTTCCTTTCTTAAACCTTATTTAGCATGTGCATATTGCAGTCAATGGGAAGTAAGATAATGGTGTTAATTGACGGATGTTCAATACAAATTACGTCTTATTTTTCATGTTGAGTAACTGCTACTTAAAAAGGACAATGCTTGTAATGAAATCATAGTTTTATTCCGTGTGAGCGAACGTGATTTGTATTATTTAAATTGAACATTTTTGCTGTGTAAAATGATGAAATAGATCTCAATTTCAAAACAACATTGGTATTATTGCCATCCACCTTGAAATGTGGTCATAGAGATATCATTGAAACAGACCCTTCAGTCCAACCTGTCCACGCCGACCAGATATCCAAACCCAATCTCGTCCCACCCGCCAGTACCCGGCCCATATCCCTCCATACCCTTCCTCTTCATATTCCCATCCAGAAGCCTCTTAAATGTTGCAATTGTACCAGCCACCACATCCTCTGGTAGCTCATTCCATACACCTACCACCGTCTGTGTGAAAACGTTGTCCCTTAGGTCTCTTTTATATCTTTCCCCTCTCAAACCAAACCTATGACCTCTAAGTCTGGACTCCCCGATTCCAGGGAAATACTTTGTCCATTTATCGTACCCATGCCCCTCATAATTTCGTAAACATCTATAAGGTCAGCCCTCAGCCTCCAATGCTCCAGAGGAAACAGCTCCAGCCTGTTCAGACTCCCCCGAACGCTCAAATCCACCAACCCTGGCAACATCCTTGGAAATCCTTTCTGAACCCTTTCAAGTTTCACAATATCTTTCCAATAGACAGGAGACCAGAATTGCATGCAATATTCCAACAGTGGCCTAACCAATGCCCTGTACAGCCGCAGCATGTCCTCCCAACTCCTGCACTCAATACTTTGAACAATAAAGGAAAGCATGCCAAACGCCTTCTTCACTATCCAATCTACCTGCGACTCCACTTTCAAGGAGCTATGAACCTGCACTCCAAGGTCTCTTTCTTCAGCAACATTCCCAAGCCCTTATCCTTATTTTTATAAGTCCTGCTAAGATTTGCTTTCCTAAAATGCAGCACCTTACATTTATGCGAATTAAAGTCCATCTGCCATTTCTTAGCCCAAAAGCCCATCTGGCCAGATCCTGTTGTAATCTGAGATTACCCTCTTCGTTGTGCACTGCACCAACAATTTTGGTGTCATCTCTAACTTACTAACTGTACCTCTTATGCTGATATCCAAATCATTTATGTAAATTATAAGAAGTCGAGGACCCAGCACCAATCGCTGTGGCACTCCACTGGTCACAGGTCTCCAGTCTGAAAAAACAACGCTCCACTGGCACCCTCAGTCGTCTACCTTTGAGCTAGTTCTGTATCTAAGTGCTTGGTTCTCCCATTATTCCATGAGATCTAACCTTCCTAATCAGTCCTCCATGAAGTCCATATAGATCACATCTTCTACTCTGCCCTCATCAATCTTCTTTGTTACGTCTTTAAAAAACACAATCAAGTTTGTGAGACTTGGTTTCCCATGAAAGCCATATTAGGTATTAGAACGAAACGTCTGTTAATGACCTTCGTTTAAAGACACTTTAGATGTTTATGCTGCATTAATCTGTGGTTATTGATCCACAGTTTACGTTCACTTCCTGCAGTTAACATGCTGATTTCTCCAGTTGTTCATAGTTCAATGTGATGCATCCAGTGTGTGCATAACGAGAGGGAGCTTGCTTCCCACATCTTGTGTTTATCTGTGTCTTATATCCAGCCTTCATCAATGGCAAGAGCAAGGGGGAAAGGGCGAGATCAATGTGTAAGTCTGTCCATGCCAATCACGGCACCCACATCGGCAATTCTCTACTGTGCATTCACAGCCAGTTTTCTGTGCTGCTACACCCACCCCCTGCACCTTTTGAAATATCTCTATTATTTTGTGGTGTCTCTCTGTGCTCTTACCACAAAGATGAATCACTTCTACCCAACCTGCTCCAGATTTCATGTGACAAAACACTCATTAAGAATCCCATAGCATTAAAGATGCACATCGCATCTCTCGTTATTTAGTTTCCCTGGATCTCTTTCATAAGATTAACGTTCACAGCAACTTGACTTTGAAAAGAAAATCGCGTTCCTTTTCGTTATCCCATTTCAGTCTACATTTCGTTCAATTCAGGCATCAGTCTCAAATTATTCTTTGAGGTTTTATAATCTGGTCGATGCAGATAAACTAACCATTGGAGTTGCAATTTCAATAAGACAGTGTGATAATCCGAAAATAGCGACGAGAGTGGGATTCGAACCTACGCGTGCAGAACACAATGGATTAGCAGTCCATCGCCTTAACCTCTCGGCCACCTCGTCGCATATGCAGGAAAGGATATGACATAATCTCCCAGAGCATCACAATCTCATCACCTTTGGGGAATCTGCCATTCACAGCCTCCAACCTCATTGTCCATGAACCCCACACTGCCGGATTCTACCTCCTTCCTAATACCTGCTGTCTCTGCCTGCGCCTGTTTGACCCGACTCATCTCTTCCTACATTAACACCTTCCTGTCTCCCCAGTCCAGGAAATTCGCACCTACGTTTGTGACACCACTTATGTACTTAATCTCACTAAAGACTTTTATTTCCCTGGTCGACAACGCGTCATCTTCACCTTGGAGATCCAGTCCCTCTGCACATCCATCTGCCATGACGAAAATCTCCAAACCCTCTGTTTCTTCATCTCGTTCCATCCCAACCAGTATCCTCCCACCGACACCCTCATCCAGCTGGCTGAACTGGTCCTCACCCTCAACAACTTTTCCTTCCAATCCTCCCACTTCCTCCAAACCAAAGGGGTAGCCATGGGCACCCACATGTGACCGAGCTATGCCTGCCTGCCTGTTTGTCAGATATGTGGAATTATCCGTCTTTCGCAGTTACTCTGGCACCTCTCTCCACTTGTTCCTCTGCTACATTGATGAATGTGTTGGGCGTCACTTCGTGCTCCCACGAGGAGGTTGAACAGTTCACCATCCAACACCTTTCACCCCGACCTCAAATTCATCTGGCTCTTCTTGGCAACTCCCTTCCATTTCTTGGAATGACCAATGACAGACATATATTACAACCCCACCAACTCCCACAGCTAACAATACGACACCTCCTTCCACCCCACCTCGTGTAAAAACAGAATCATTTATTCCTTATTCCTCCGCCTCTAGTGCATTTTTTCCCAGGATGACCAATTACACCTCAGAAAGTCCAAGTTGGTTTCCATCCCACGTGTTTGACAATGCCCGCCAGTGCATCTCCTCCACTTCACTCACACCACCGCCCTTAAACCCCACCCCTTCCGCAACAAGGACAGAATCCCATGGTCCTCAACGTTCACCCCACCAAACTCAGCATAAATCATATAAGACTCCACCACTTCTGCAATCTCCAAACAGACCCCACTATCAGGTATATATTTCCCTACACACCCCTATCAGCATTCTGAAAAGACCATTCTCTCCACGAACCCCTAGTCAGGTCTACAATCCCCAATAAACACACACCCCACTTCTGGCATATTTCCCTGCCACCGCAGGAAGGGTAAAAGCAGTTCCCACACCACTCCACTCATCTCCGTCTAAGGCCCCAAGGGATCCTTCCACTTCAGTTAGAAATTCACCTGTACAACTTACAATGTCATCTACTGCATCTGTTGAATCCAGTGTGGTCTCCTCGACAGCAGGGAGACAGGACACCTTCTTGCAGATCATTTCAGAGAACATCTTTGGGACACCCGCACCCACCAACTTCACCATCCAGTGACTGAACACTTCAACTCCCCCTCCCACTCCGTCAAAGAGTGCAGGTCCTGGGCCTCCTTCAGTGCAAAACCATAACCACCCAATACCTGGATGACGAACGCCATATATTGCGCCTTGTGACTCTGTCACCTCGCGGGATAAGTGTGGATTTGAATAGTTTCCTCATTTCTCTTGCCCCAAGTCCCAAGCCTCAAACTTGGCACCGCCCTCTGGACCCATTACATCACTGCTCCTTCTGAACTATCATCTTCTCCCTCACCTTCATCCAACCACCGCTTTCCCCCATCCTGAAACGTGGATTCTCCTGCTCATCAAATGCTGACTGACCTGCTGTGCTTTTCCAGCTCCACACTCCAGACTCTGATCTCTAGCATCTGCTGTCCGAACTTTCTCCTAGGAATAATCAATGACCTCGGAGTGAAGATGTCCCTGGATTGCATTGATCATAGTGTGTCTGAGTTTTGCGTTTATTTTGGGTGAGGGCAGGCTGGATCTGAGACGAGCACTTAACACCCAGACAACGGGAATGGTATCAGATACCGACGTTAGGACGGGCTGAAGTGAAGTGGAAAATTCTGTCAGAAGGTGGATCAGTACAAATGCATCATATCACCCAGACTGTAAAAGACACGCAGAAGGAGCAAATCAACTTCAGTGCAGGCACAATAACAGGTAAAGTGGAAAGAAGACAATACAATACATTGAGATGGAGTCGAATTATTTATGAGAAAGAATTAAATATTTAAGCTATTTTACATAAAGACTGCCCTCACATTGTAAAAATGAATTTCCTGCAGTGTAACGGTGATATTTGCATGTGACATCACAATTCCGAGAGACACTGACATATTATCAACTGTAGTGGCTTGGCCTAGTGAAAGCATGATCGGCCCATCAATCAGAATTCAATACTTCAAAGCTCTCCTCTGCTCTGTACAACCTATTTGCTGCTCCTGTCGTGAGATCCCAATCGCTTCACAGTGTATCTTTTTCTGCTTCCTGCCTCACGTAAACACTTGAAACATGATCCAATCCCCAGTGTTTCCGCTTTAATCCATAGTTTGTAACTCCCGAGCTGACACAGGTACGAGTGACCAATTGGCCTTTTCGAGCGCTCTCACTCTGTATGATCTATGCTCTGTGTATGATCTGCAGGACACACTGCAGAAATTATCCCATCCCAGCGGACTGAGCTGCCTCCATTGATAGAGCTGTCTCCATTGGTGGAGTATCACACAGTAACAGCGAACAACTTTTGATGTCATCCTTGAAGGTACT
Source organism: Chiloscyllium punctatum (assembly GCF_047496795.1). Taxonomy (NCBI): domain Eukaryota; kingdom Metazoa; phylum Chordata; class Chondrichthyes; order Orectolobiformes; family Hemiscylliidae; genus Chiloscyllium; species Chiloscyllium punctatum. The sequence goes on from NC_092765.1 coordinate 83,294,852, forward strand.
TGCTACAAAAAAAGCGGAAGACTGCGGGAAACTGCTGTCGTCAGCGCGATGTACAGAGGCCCAGAGGGAGCCGAGTGGGCCCATAAACCAGAAATCAATGGATAAAAAGATTCTTCTTTTTAGAAGAATCCAATTCAGACCATCAATTGAACATTTCCTGGGGAGAAAATGGATGTGGGAGAGCTGACAGTCTCAACTGGTTCCAGCATTTACAATCTTGGTCCTTGTGACATCAAAAGCAGAAACCGAGAACTGTTTATCTTCCTTCTGAAAAACAGGTTATTAAATTTTGAAGAGCATTGATATTTCTCCCTGATGTTCATGAAATGATCAAGAGCAGAGTACGGTTCCCTGAGTATGGTCTGACTTCTGGGTTATGGACTGTGATATTCTGCTCACATGATGTGAACACATACAAAGAAATGACTCAGTGACAAGATCTGCTGAATCGGATGGAGTGAAGAACAGAAACCGATGGAATGAAAAGAGCCATAAGAGCGGGAATGCAGCAAATTATTTTCCAGACTCGAGAAGAGTGCACAGTGCTTTTTCCAGGGGTCAATATCTGTGCAAGTTGACCGAAACAGCGTTGGGTGTTATTGTACTGCATCTTTTGTATAATGGTGCAAAAGCACGGAACTTTTGTATAGAGAGGCTAACTTCAAAATCCCCAAAGAGGCAAAACACACAAATGAGGTAAACAACAAAGTTAGCACGCAAATTGGTGTTACGCCATGGAGTAAACTTCCCTGCTCAAATTTCGTTCAAAATCGCTCTCTGTCTACATCCTAAGACTGATATTCGAACAGTGAATGGCCTATGTCAATAAAAACTGCTCTGATCTCACAACGTCAGCATTTCATACCCAACCGCTTAAGTATGACTGGCAATAGTAATTGATCCCTCACTGTGTTACTTCAGCACACGTAGAGAACAAATAAATTTAAGAACAACAGTCATGTATGTGACTGGGATTTGACCCGATTCTGTTGCAACCAATCGATTCAGCTATAATTGAAATTGTTTCCACCGTTCCTGTGTCGGTTATAAGTTTGCATATCTTAGTGGTGAGTTTTCATTCATTGAATTGGACCCAGCATCCTTTCTCAGGCTGAAATATACAGGGCTATAAAGACATGATGAAAGACACGTGCAGAGTTTACTGGACTATAAAAGGTCTAGGAATGACACGGCTATGATACCATGTCGTTATAAACAATGGAAATGAGATTTACTGGTAGATAAAGCCACTAGAAACGAAAAGAGCGGATTTTAAGGGATGGTAGCATTGAATAAGGAATAATGCGGGAGAAATCAGGAAAGACTTAGTTGTGTCCGAAGAGAGGTTATTCAGCTGATGTGAAGTTGTTACGAGTAAACACGAGGGAAATTCCGTCGTTTAGATGAGTGGAACCTAGACGTTAGAACTTCAAACCCATCGGGACATGATAAAGAAGTTTGGAGTAGGTATTTTTATTCTGAGAGTTATTGATTTCGGAGATGAATTTTGAGAAATAGAATCATTTTAGGAGCTGATTAAAGAATATTTGAAAAGCGAATGCACGCAGACAAGGAATGAATTATATTATATTAGATTAGATTAGATTAGATTACTTATAGTTTCGAAACAGGCCCTGTTGAGCAACAAGTCCACACCGACCCACTGAAGCGCAATCCACCCAGACCTATTGCGCTACATTTTCCCCTGCCCCGAACAGTACGGGCAATTTAACACAGCTGATTCAACTAACCTGCACATGTTTGGACTGTGGGAGGAAACCGGAGCACCCTGAGCAAACCCACTCAGCCACAGGGAGAATTAAACAGCGACAGTGATTCTGGACTTCCTGGATGGGGATGCAAAATGGAAACATTCTCGAATTGGTTAACATTCATAGGAAAGAAATTGCATAACACCTGCAACTGAAAATGTTAAGTATAAGAAGAGCTGGTGGAGTTGGAAGGTGTAGCAACTCATTCGACATGAAATATTTAATACTGTAAATGCACTGAGCTGTTTGGTTTAGCTCTACATTAAATGGAAGTCAGTTAGCTCAGTCCACTGATTAACTGGTTTATGAGGAAAATGAGACCAACAGCGTGGGATTAATTCTCTCACTGTCTCAGGTTTCCACAAGGATCATCATGTCCCTCGCTCACCTGGTCTGTAATACTGTGGTGACTCTAGTGAACAAGATTTGGCCTGTCGATGTAAAACATCATTGTCATTGTTATCTGTTGTCTTGAACATTTGGTCATAATCAACCGAAAGGGGAGTGAGTCCATTTAATACTCTTTTATCTCCGCTTGAAAAATCCTGCGCTAAGACTCAACGTTATTCCAGTTTGACCCTTTGTTCCTCCCAACAGCAAAACTACTTGCCCAGATACTTTACCAGGTTTACTGACAACAGTCAAACTCCACAAGGAGTTAAATCTAATACTTTCGATTGATTGAATGAGCTGTGCAGCTTGAAGGAAATTGAATGATGTGAAACGATTTTTACAGACTTTCCCAGGATGTAATCCAGTGCTAGGTCAGCAATTTTGGGAAGGTCACACGCTAAAACTTCACCTCTGGTTCTCTATACATAGATGGATATTCACCTGGGGAATATTTGCAGATTTTCTGTTAATAATTGGCGTATTTACCAAAGACAAAACATTTCCCCACGTCAGAAACTGGAATTTCCAAACAAATGCTACTTCACTCAACATTGTTTCCAACTGCGCTTCAGTCTGATGCTCCAATAATCCCTGGTAAATATCAGTAACAGCATCTTTAGATAAGCATTGAACTTACAACCTTGGCATTTTATGCACCTTTAAGTGTTCGGCGCTGACGAATTGCGTGACTGGAGCCGCAGACAGCTAACCTGTCATGTGACCTTCACGTACCTTGGGAACTGTAACTCAACTACTCTAGTTTTGCTGTGATTAATATATTCCCTACAGTATGGCAACAGACGCTTCGGACCCAAAAGTCCACACCAACCCTCCGAAGAGTAACCCAACCAGAAACATTTCCCCTCTGACAAATGTACTATGGGCAATTTAGAATGACAAACTCACCTGACCTGCACAACCTTTGGACTGTGGGAGGAAACTGGAACACCCGGAGAAAACCCACACATTCATGGGAGAATGTGCAAACTCGACACAGACAGTCCACCGAGGCTGGAATCGAATTTTACACCTTGTTGAGGCAGCAGTACTAACCACTGAACCACAACACTGTGGGATCTTTGGTGGTGATGTGCTCCCCCACTGGTACCTCAGTCACTCACCCTGCTTCATTTCCCTGAACTGTCTGGTTCTGAAATTAAAGCTATTGCAGACAAGGTGAAACTGACATGAACCTCTGATTATTGAAGCATCAGGTTCACGAAAAGGATACAAAAGGGACACAAAAAATGCGAAAAAAATACACGACATTGAAAAATGGGTTTCTGTTGGTTCCTCCGTTGCTTACAGACAATGTTACATTGCCGCTGTCGCAGGGCTTTTCCTTCGATCGGCTTCATTCGGCACAGAATTCGAATCTATGAAACTTGGCCAAATTCCTTCTGAAAATTCATACACGTAAAATGAAATATTTTGCGTTCAGTAATAATCTTCACTAATCCTATATCCAAGAACACGTTGCACAGTTTGCATGAATACTGAAGATGTAAGAATGTTATGCAATAACAAAAATCAATTACAGTTTAAATCGTAAAGTGGGAAGAATACACAGAAAGTCTCAGCATGACAGAAATTCACGTGACCAGAACTGCAGCCCAGCAGAATGGAAATCTGTCCCTGAATCCCAATATCCACACGTTTGCTTGCTCCATGTACCCAGTTGGAAACCTGTGTGAAGGAGCATGCAGTCTGACAGAGCTCCTGAGAGAATCCTTCGCTGTCTGATCTAAAGCAGCAATACTAGCTGTCTGTTCTGGCTGTGAGAGCGGTGGGGTAAAGGGAAGGACTTTGATATTCCGTAGTGTAGATTCACATTGCCCCCATCAGGTTAATTTTGAAAACCTTCTGTAAGAAACAGCACAGAAAGACAGGAACAGGAGGAGGCTTGTCCAAACACGTGTCCAACATACCGTTTGATATCATCATGGCTGACCAAACACGTCAATGTCTTTACGCAGCTCATCCACAACAACCTGTCACACAACGGGATAAAGACATTTAAGCAATCGAACAGTGCATTTGGGAGGGAAATGCGTTTAGAGACAATGGGTTTCTGCACGAAATTTGCAGGTTTTGCGAGTGAGCATCTGGTTCTGGTCTGATCATGATTCCGTGAAAACTCACAACCAAGAAGGTAAGGAATTGCCTCTGGTCAGTAGCAGGGACAAGAACTCCAGAAGACAGGAATTGGCGATGAATCAGCACAACAGTCAATGATTCAGCTGAAAACTGAACTAAACTCCAATTCTGGTGCGGTTCTAATTCACAAACTTTGTCGTGCAATGAAAAGCAGTTAGATTTCTACAAATTTGTTAAATTTGCTATTCTCAGTCGTGATCACACTGCAGCCCCATCTCCATAATCCCAGCTCAACCTGACTGGGTTCACGCTATTTAAAGCTATCATTTCACAGGCCTTATTGAAAAGGTCCCAGCTTCATTCTTGCCCCATTGAAGGCTGCTCTCAATCAACTAATGTTTCTCCATCTCAATTATTGCACATCATTCTCTACCATCATCTTGAACTTTACAATAAAATGATCGCTGTGCCCCAAAACCATCCCCTACCGACAGTGGATCCACTTGCACCACCTCTTTCCCAAATAGCAGGTCTCATGAGCTCTCTTGGGCTGGACACATACTCCTGCAGTCAGCTCCCTTTCATGTAATCCTGGAACACTTGCCCCTCGTGACTCTTCCCCACCAGTATCTCTGTCTATATCTGGATAAATTAAGTTTCTCGGTAGAACTAATCTGTAGTATTGTCATCGCTCTGAAATGACCCTGCATATTTATTCTCTCCATCATTTCTTTGGTTGCTGGCTGACAGACTTTACCTCACAGTGATATTGTATACTTTTTGTTCTGTAGCTCCAGCCAAATTCATTCTGTCCTTGGACGGATCGCCTTTCTCTTGGACTCCTTAACTAATGCTAATCTAAATCAATACTTCTACCTTCATCCTTTCCCTTCCCTTCTATCATTTTGGAATCCTTTATACTCAGCAATATTTAACACCCAGTCCTGCCATTCTTGAGCCAGCTCTCGGTGATCATTCTATCAGAGTTCGACACACCAATCTGCATCTGGAACTCCCCACACTGAGTATTCATGTCCATGCAGATTACCTCAGATTAAGGCTTTCTTTCTGACTCCATCTTCCACTGATAAACTTGTTGTTGTAAATTAGTACCAACTGTATCTCCCATTATTTTGAGAATCCTGGTAGGCTGCTCTACGATTCCTGTTTGGATCCTAAGCACACACCAAGTTATTTTCAACCCCTCCCACACACCCCGTATGACATTTAGTCCCAGGTCTGTCACGTTAGCCCATCCAGCTTGTACAGTTGCTGCCCTCCCCAGAACCAGCCCCAATGTCCCAGGAATCTGAAACCCTTCCTGCTGCATCATCATTCCAGTCACACTGTCATCTACCTAAAACTCCGAGTACTGTTCTCACTTAGACACGGCACTGGGAGTATTCCAGCGATTGCCACATTTGAGGTCCCGCTTGCTAACCATCCACCTAGCTCCCTAAATTCTGATGCCCAGACCACTTCACCCTTCCTACCCAGGTCATTCCGACCAACGTGGACATGACATTTGACTGCTCACTGGCCCTCGGAAGAATGTCCTGCAGACACAGTGACATTCTTACCCCACTACCCTGGAATTACATACATGCTGACATCTTCTTCAATTTCCTCTCTCCCCTGTGTCTTTTACTCCTCCTTCCTTCTCCTTCCCCTCCTGTACAGTTAGGCTGTTTGTGGTGCCACAGACATGGCTCTGACAACACTCACCTGAACAACCAACACCTACATCAGCTTCCAAACTGGGCAACTGAATTGGGTGGGAGACATCAGGCTATTCCTGGATTCCCTCACTGTTTCTCTTCAACTGCCTAGTCCCCTATTCCCTTCCGTATTCCATGCCATCATGTCTGCAGTGTGATCTGCTCTGTGTGTGTGCTATCCCCCTAACTCTCAGCATAACACAGTCTCTCGTCACTGTCTGAGCTCCAAGACCCAATGTTCATCTAGGACATCAGCAGGGGCTATGACTTCCCAATATAACAGAATACATATTCCATCTGACAAATATGTCTTGCCATGTCTTAAAACGCAACATGCCTAGAGTTAATTACTTAATTAATTACTTAGAAAGAAGTTAACATCAGGGAAATAACTATATTGTAATGTCCCTTAATCAACTGTGGCTTACTGAGGGAACTTTACTATACTAGCTCAGAATTTCACTTCTCCCTCTTATTTCTGTGTTCAACCCTTATTTCAGAAGTTGAAAAAATAAATTTGCTAACTTATAGCAATTAACGGACAGTTGCTTATAACGGTGTATTTATCAGCCAATGAACTCACAGCCTTTTCTGTGATGGCTCTTGCACTTCTTCCAAACTCAGTGCAGGCAGGTCCCAGAAGCAGAAAGTTATCTCTGCGACTCCCAGATACGTGTAATCCTCCAGCTCCCACTCCACTCTGCTCCCTCACAGGGTCACCGTCTCTGTGACTCCCAGGGACGTGTAATCCTCCAGCTCCCACTCTACCCTACTCCCTCACAACGTCACTGTCTCTGTGACTCCCAGGTTCTTGTAATTCTCCAGCTCCGACTCCACTCTGCTCCCTCACAGGATCACAGTCTCTGTAACTCCCAGGTACGTGTAATCCTCCAAGTCCCATCCACTCTGCTCCCTCACAGGGCCACCGTCTCTGTGATTCCCAGGGATGTGTACTCCTTCAGCTCCCACTCCACTCCACTCCCTCACAGGGTCTCCGTCTCTGTGACTCCCAGGCACAATTAGGCCTCGATCCTCAGTGCTGATTTATATCTTCCCACTTTGCTGCCTCTGTAACTCCAAGGTGTAAGTTAGCCTCAAGCCTCTGCTCCAAGTTATTCCCTCACACAGCGACTCCCTCTGTGGCTCGGTGCTGATTTTCAGCCTCCTGCTCTGCTGTGTCTCCAACTCTAAGTCCCAGTCGGCCTTGATCCTCGTTGCTGATGTATATTTTTCCGCTTTGTGCTGCTTTCACTCAGGTTCCCTCCCTTTGCGACTCCCAGGCAATGTTAGGCCTCAGGCATCAGCTGAGATTTATAACATCCCATTCCGCACTGTTCTCTTATAGGATCGCTGTTGTGCCTGGAAAACAGTGGAAACGAGGAGGATTAGACAGAGCAGATGGTGTTACAGTGATTGAGCAAGCTATATGGAATGGAACAGGTTATGTGGGGAGCAAGGCAGACCTGCAGCAACTAAAGAAGTTTACTGAAGAGACAATGAGAGTTTCAAACATCGAAGAAGGCAAAGAAAATAGAAAGATGGTAGCTTGTTCATGACGGAGCTTTATAGTCCTAAAGGGCTTTTTCAGAACTGCTTACAGTGATGTGCAGACTTCAACAAATGCAAATTGACATCCAGCAAGTGTTGACTGGTTCTGGAGACTTGGATGTGACAGACTTGGAAGTGACAGACTTGGATGTGACAGAGTGAGAAGACTTGCAGTAACTGGGAGTAATATAAACCATTAGGGCACTGATGGTTTTCAAACACCCTCAGGAAATGAGGAGGTGCAGAGAATGGGAGCATTCCAAATAGTGAGATTGTGGGGGATGGAAGTCCTGAGGTGGATAAGGAGGATGAAAAATGTCATCTTTACACACACAACCGTTGTAATTATAGAGATTTAAGGAAGGGACTCTGTGCTGCCATTGATTACAGTGATATGGAGAGTTACAGAAACTGAAGGGGTTACAAATTTTAAAAAGGAGAGAGTTTGGGCGATCAGATGTTTAAACAAGAATAAAGTAATTTTAGAGATCTCACGCACAGATGTGAATGGAGGAGGTGAGATATTGTGAGGAATTGTCAGGTTTATAAGTCGGGGAGGATGTCAGATACGAAAGGGAGAGCTGCATTGTCTCTCTGCAGTTACAGACATGAGGAGTGTTGTAGCGCCTGCTGGAGGCTACACAGATAACAAAAGTTCAAACGGCTGGTGCAATGGCTCAGGAAGGCAGCTCACTACCACCTTCTCAGGGACAACTCCAAATCAACAATAAATGCTGGTCCAGCCAACAAAGCTCATGTTCATGAATGAATGAATGAATGAATAAAAGATCTACAAGTACCACTGAGGTCACTCAGGAAGGGTCTTTCAAGAGCACTTCACAAACCCGGAACCACTATTCCCTGGAAGGACAGGAGCTCCAGGTGCACGGGAACACCAGCATTTCCAAGGTGTCCTACAAGCCATGCTCCATCCTCCCAGCACTGTGTCTGTCCCTACACCCAAAGGACTGCAATGGGTCAGGAAGGCAGCTCCCCACCACCTTCTCCAGGGAATTACAGATGGGAAGGTAATGGGGAAACTCTGCTGTTTACAGCCAGACAGAAAAATAAATCCAGCAGTGGGTGTGAAATGAAATGTCCCTGTCAGAACAACAAGTCTGATTAGCACAAGGCAGAGAGTGTGAAGAAAGGGGTCTTTTTCACGATGGAAATTGGTGATGAAGGGAGATCCGCAGGAATCAGTGTTGGGACTACACTCTACACGTTATTCATTCAGAGTCTGGACAAAGCATGTGAAGGGGTACGAGAAATGTGTTTACAAGAAATATCCCGAGGATGAAATTCGTGCCATATGAGGACCAGGTGAAGTTTCTGGGTCTGTACTTCATGAGGTTTCAGAGGGGGCGGCAGAATCTCATTCAAACTTACAGAATACTGAGAAGCCTGAATGGAACGGACGTGGGGAGGATGTCTCCACTAGTATGAGAGACTAGGGTCCAAGGGCACAACTTCAGAGTGAAGGGATGACCATTTGATATGTAGATGTGGAGGAATTTATTCAGCCAGAGGGTGATGGACCTGTGGAACTCACTGCCTCATGGGGCTGTGGATGCTAAGTGATTCAGTGTATCTAACTCTGAGATAGCTCGGTTCTTGATGAGTGAGGGGATCAAGGGTTACAGTGAGTAAATAGGAGAATGGGGTTGAGAAACAATTCACCCATATTCGAATAGTAGAATAGACCTGAATGAATGGCCTAATTCTACCCCGATACATGATGGTCTTATGGACTGCGCTTATTCCATGGGTTTCTAAGTGTGCAGTTAGCATTTCTGGCATATCTTTTACCATGCATTCCAGGACTTTCCTGATTATCGCTGTCAGCTCTTGGTTTCAGATCAACGGCAGAAAGCTCCGCCACTGAGTAACGTGGGAATCCTTGTGTATAAATCTCAGAAAAGTGGAATACAGGGACAACAGGTCATAGAGAAGGTAAATGGAATGCTGGCATTGATTTCAAAGGGAATGGAGAATAAAAATAGGAGAAGCTTGTAATAAATAGAGAGGACTCCAGTCAGTCCACACTGACAATACGGTGAACAGGTTTGGTCCCCTTTCGAGAGGGAACATGTCCTTGCATTGGTGGCAGCCCAGAGAAGGTTCACCAGGCTGATCTTCAAAATGGAGGGATATTTATGAGAAGAGGTAGAGAAGGTTGAACTTGCAGTTGTTACAATTTTGAAAATGAGGCAAATTTATTGATAGACCAAAGATTCTTTTGTTCTTACACATTCGGTACTGAGACAATGTTTCACAGAGCAAGTATCTGTAACCGGAAATGAAGGGAAATACAGATATCAGAGAAGCTAACAGAGAAAAGCTGGGCTGTAGAGACTGGAGGATGTTACAGAGTTCAGGTGGTTTGAGATCACTGTTGGTTGTTAGAGATCAGATCGGTTGTTCGGCTGAAAGATGTCAAGGAGAGTTACAGGGTTATCAGTTCTGAAGGATTTACAGAAATCGGGAGGAATATAGGGACTAGAAATTACACAGTACTAATTGGAGCTACAGAAGTGTTTAGAGAAAGGGAGGGTTATAGGCAATGTAGATTAGACAGATTGGGTTGTATCTGGAGCTACAGGAGTTTATAGAGAAAGCGAGTGTTGGACGGACTGGGAATTACACTGATATGGACAATAGTTGAAGCTGCAGGAGTGAGTGAGATAGGGAGGGTTGAAGGGGCTGGAACAGCTCACACAGCCAGAGAGAAGTGTAGGGATTGTAGGAGCCAGAGATACTGAGGGTGTACGGCTGCAGGAGTTCAGAGAGTTAGTGAGGACTGTGAAGGCAAGTTTGCAGCATTCCCATCAGTTACACAGAGATGTGGACTGCTGTTCTGGAGGGGGTTACAAAAATCGAGAGGGTTGCAGACACTGGAAGATATTACAAAGACAGTGAGCTGTAGTATTTGTGGAGGTTACAACGACAGGATGTATTGAGGAGTTGGAAGCTGCTACTGGTGTTAAACATGCTGCAGGGGATCAATAACCTTACATCGACCAGGTGGATTGGAAGCTCTGGAGATAAAGAATGAGAATTGCAGTAACTGAAGAATATCACAGAGATGGGGAGTGACATATGAGTTAGAGGAGTTATAACATGAGATGGGCTGTATTCAATGGAGTCAGGGAAGATACAGGGAGATCTGAACGGACCACAGGTGATCAAAAGGACAGTGAGGCTTCTCACTGTCGGATTGCGGTAGTTTACGCAGACAGGGAGTATTTTGTGGAATGTTGCTAGTTACATAGATTAGGAAGTTGTATGGAATTGAGGAGAACAGAGGTAAGAAAGCTGTAGTTAATGAAAACATTTGTTGATGTCGGATGCTGAGGTTCTGGAAATTAATTGGAGCGGAAAGCTGGACAATCTGTCAGAGCTTACAGAGACAGGAACAGCAATAGAGACTGGAGACACGAACACAGATAGGGAGCATTGCACACACTGGAGGAGGTTTCTGCTTTAGCGATGGTTGTAGGGGAGTGTAACGTTTACACAGATAGGGGTGTAAGAGCTGGAGAAGGTTATGGAGGTGATGAGATTGGTGGGGGGACCGGAGGAGCTTACATTGACAGGACGGGTGATAGCGACTGGAGAATGTTACAGAAATAGTAAGTCTTGTAGAAACTGTTCGGGAGAGACACAAACATTGGAGTTGGTTCCACAGATTGGGGGTTTTACAGGGACCTGAGAGGATTACGCAGATGGGGAGGATTGTAGGATGTTCACATTTTCAGAGTGTTCCAGGACTGGAAAAGTTACACAGTTGAGGAGGGATGAGTGGGAGTTCACAGGGACTCGGAGGTTTGAAGGGTTTGGGGCAGTTTATGGATAGATGGATATATTTAGGGACAGTAATATGGAACGCAGAGGGAGAGTTTAGATTAGATTCGCTTCAGCATGGGAACAGGTACTTCGGCCCAACAAGTCCACAAAAACTCTCCAAAGAGTAACCCACCCAAACTCGCTTCTCTCTGACAATGCAACGAACATTATGGGCAACTTAGAATGGCCAATTTACCTGTCCTGTACATCTTTGGCCTGTGGGATGAAACTGGAGCACCCAGAGGAAACCCACACAGACACAGAGAGAATGTGCAAACACCACAAAGACAGTCACCCAACGAACCTGGGTCCCTGGCTCTGTGAGGCACCATTGCTCATCATTGAGTCACCGGGCTGCACCAAATTGCAGAATTACACAAAGAGAGGGTGTTTGAGGTGCTGGGAGTGATGTAGGGAGAGGAGGAGCAAACAGAAATGTGGAGTGCTGTTGTTGTTTGAAAAGTATTTGGAGATGTTTATGTTGATAAGGAGCGTGGTAGGGATGGGAGAAGGTTACTGTGATCGTGTGGTGCTCTAGGCCAGGTGGCAGGTGCGTTATAGGGCCTGCAGAACGTTACAGTGATATCATGTTCTCCTGGGGCTTGAGGAAGGTAGACAGGTGGGTATCTTGGTCCAGGCTGGAGTATTTAATAGAGACGGGAGCACTGTAAGTATTGTTCAATACTACAGAAATAGGGATTATTGTACCGAGTGCAGAATGAGATTATTCAGATTGGGCATGTTACCGACACTGAAGCAATTTACACATAGGGAGAGTCGTCAGCATTGGAGTAGATTTGAAATATACAGTGGGAATATGGGAGGGTGGAGATTATAGAAACATGAAATTTTCTGGGAAGTACAAGTATTCAAAACACTGGCGCGAATGAGTTGGACCGAAAGGTATGTCTCCTTGCTGTATGACTCTATCACACGACAAGAGACAGCGTGAGGGGGAACATAGAACAGAAGGATCCCAGGTTTCAATGCCATCTAATTAGGGGAGGCCTGTTTTCCCCTCTGTTGTACAGATTCTCACTAAGACAGCACAGACCTGGATTGATCACTGTCAACTTCCCATATTGACATGGGAAGGCTCAGTACAGCAGTGATGAAAGTAAACAAGAGGGTGGGGATTGAGCCTGGAAACCATCATGCTCTGTGTTCGTGCTTCAACACTGTATCGATGTCATGTTTTCCGGACCAAAGTTCGATATCTTACATGCACTCTGCTCGGTTCACTGTGAGTAATCTTACCTATCTGCAGAATTAGAAGGCTCCAGATCTCTCTCTCTCCTTCTCTCTGGCTGACCAAATATCTTCAGTGTGGTGATGAACGAAACAGGAATTGGGAATTCTGCTGAGTCAGAAACATCCTGATTATCTACAGGAGACAGCTAAATAGAGAGAATGGGAAATTAGACTGTTGCAGTGAGGGTTACACATGGAGAATGGCACTGAGCCCCACAAAGATCTGGAATATCCCAGTCTCCGTCCCTGGCCTGTGCTACCTCGTCTCCCTGGAGTGGACAGATCTGTTGGCTCAGGATCTTGAGTAACTGCAAAGCTGCAGTCACTGGCATCAATTAAACCCTCACGGTGACAGATATCACATGGAGAGATATCACCAGAGTGCAGAAAGTTATCACGATCAAACCATAGTCACAAAGATGGTGCACTGGAATCAGTACTCACGGATGAGGGAGTTGTCAGTGGGCGAGGCAATGGCCTCGGGTTACTCTCACTCGACTGTTCATCCAGAATTTAATCCCGGTAGCAGGGATACCCCTCTGACGACTTAATACCCTTTAAGTAAGGAAATCTGTTATAGGTTGCTGGTCTGGCCAACATATGAATCCAGACCCAGAGTAAAGGGTTTGACTCTCAAATTCACTCTGAAATGATCTGGCAATCCACTTAGCTCAAAGGTTGGTCAGGGTGGGCCTGAGATGCTGCTCAGCCAGAGACAGCAACATGAAAAGATGAGGCCAGTAGAAGAAAGGATTGGGAGGATGATTCAGGAGAAGATTGAAAGTAATAGGGTGATTGTAATGGGGGAACTTTAACTTTCCTGATATTGATTGGGAAAGCTATAGCTCGAGTTCGTTGGATGGGTCGGTGTTTGTCCTATGTATGCAGGAGGGTTTCCTGACACAATATGTAGACCAACAAGATGTGAGGCCATACTGGATTTGGTATGTAAAGATGAGGCGTGAAGGTTCAATTGGGGCGATTGAGTGTTATAAGGTAGCCAGGAAGGATTTGAAGAGAGAGCTAAGAGCAGCAAGGAGGGGACATGAAAAGTCCTTATTTGGTAGGATTAGGAAAAACCCTAAGGCTTTCTATAGGTACGTCCTGAATAAAAGAATGACTGGGGTAGGAATAGGTCCGGTCAAGGATAGTAGTGAGAAGTTGTGTGTGGAGGCTGAAGAGACTTGGGAGATACTGAATGAATACTTTTCGTCAGTATTCACTCAGGAACAGGACATTGTTGCCGATGTGAATACTGAGTCACAATTAATTAGAATGGACGGCTTTGAGGTGTGTAGGGAAGAGGTGTTGGAAATTCTGGAAAGGGTGAAAATAGATAAGTCCCCTGGGCCTGATGGCATTTATCCCAGGATTCTCTAGGAAGCAAGGGAAGAGATTGTAGAGCCATTGGCCTTGATTTTTATGTCCTCGTTGTCTCCAGGAATAGTGCCGGAAGACTGGAGGATAGCAAATGTGGTTCCCTTGTTCAAGAAGGGAAGTCGGGATAACCCTAGTAACTATAGGCCGGTGAGTCTCACTTCTGTTGTGGGCAAAGTCTTAGAGAGAATTGTAAGGGATAGGATTTATGAACATCTGGATAGGAATAATGTGATCAGGGATAGTCAGCATGGTTTTGTGAAGGGCACGTCGTTCCTCACAAAACTTACTGAATTCTTCGAGAAGGTGACTAAGGAGGTGGACGAGGGGAAAGCGGTAGATGTGGTGTATATGGATTTCAGTAAGGCGTTTGATGAGGTGCCCCATGGTCGGCTACTGCAAAAAATTCGGAGGTTAGACATTGAGGGTGAGTTGGAGGTTTGGATTAGGAATTGGCTGGCTGGAAGAAGACAGAGGGTAGTAGTTGATGGTAAAGGTTCATCTTGGAGTACCGTTACTAGCGGTGTTCCCCAAGGATCTGTTTGGGACCAATTGCTGTTTGTCATTTTTATAAATGACCTGGAGAAGGGGCTAGAAGGTTGGGTGAGCAAGTTTGCAGATGATACGAAAGTCGGTGGAGTTGTTGACAGTGATGAAGGATGTTGCAGGTTACAGCGGGATATAGATAAGCTGCAGACCTGGGCAGAAAGGTGGCAAATGGAGTTCAATGTAGCTATGTGTGAGCTGATTCACTTTGGTAAGAGTAACAAAAAGATGGGGTACTGGGCTAATAGTCGGATACTTGGTAGTGTGGATGAGCAGAGGGATCTTGATGTCCATGTACACAGATCTTTGAAAGTTGCCACCCAGGTAAATAGTGCAGTGAAGAAGGCGTATGGCATACTGACTTTTATTGGTAGAGGAATTGAGTTCCGGAGTCCTGAGGTGATGTTGCAGTTGTATAAGACTCTGGTGCCACCGCATCTGGAGTATTGTGTGCAGTTTTTGTCGCCATACTATAGGAAGGATGTGGAGGCATTGGAACGGGTGCAGAGGAGGTTTACCAGGATGTTGCCTGGTATGGTAGGAAGATCGTTTAAGGAAGGGCTGAGGCACTTGGGGCTGTTTTCATTTTAGAAAAGAAGGTTTAGGGGTGACTTGATAGAGGTGTGCAAGATATTTAGGGGCTTAGATAGGGTTGACCATGAGAACCTTTTTCCACGTATGGAGTCAGCTATTACGAGGGGGCATAGCTTTAAATTAAGGGGTGGTAGGTATAGGACAGATGTTAGGGGTAGATTCTTTACTCTGCAAGTCGTGAGATCGTGGAATGCCCTGCCAGTAGCAGTGGTGGACTCTCCATCTTTATGGGCATTTAAACGGGCATTGGATAGGCATATGGAGGATAGTGGGCTAGTGTAGGTTAGGTGGGCTTGGATCGGTGCAACATCGAGGGCCAAAGGGCCTGTACTGCGTTGTATTCTTGTATGTTCTATGCCATGAGTACCATTAAAACCAACCGTGCTGGAAGCAGTGTCCTGGCCAATCATGTTGGTAGGTTTATGGACAGGGCTTTAAACTGACAGAGAAGATGCAGTGAAAGGGTTCAGGTGAAGGAGCTTTCCAAATCCAAAGAGAAAAGGTGAAGCATCAGAACAACATGGGGATGTGGCTGAAGACAAGGAGAAAGGAAAAGGAAGGGACAGAGTTGAAAGAAAACTGTACACCAGCGTTTAGGATTGTATCAGGACATTGTGGGAAATGTAAATTATAATGTGTTTTTTTTTACAAGGACAAAGTATCTGTATTATGGTGATTTGTGACACAGAGAACAATGAGATTAAGTCACCAGACAGACGTGGTTACAGGGTGACCAAAAAGTGGAACATAAATATTCAACAGTAAACAGCCTTACAGGATCTCAGGGAGAATGGAAAAGCAAGATGGGAACCCTGACACTAATGGATAACAAAGGTATTACAGAGAAAGCATTTGGCCTCAGATTATGCAGCTGAATCAGCCTAAATGCAAATTCTGGATGCAACGTGTCAAAAACAAAAGCAAGAGAACTGTTTTTAAACTGCATTGCAGTATTTCGTTGCTCATACCTGCATTAAACAGGAATTCATTGCACTCTATTACAAAGGTTGTGTGATAATTTTGGGAGACCTCAATCTTTGTATAATCTGGAACAGACTCATTGGCAAGAGTGATATTATCCGAGATCCTTCTTGAATGTCTTAGTCAGTGTTTCTTTGAATAACACATTGTGCAACTGGCTAGGGATATAACTGTCTCAGATCGACCGTTGGGTGATGAAGCTGAGTGAATGAATAATATTGCATCGAGATCCTCCAAGAAATTATACCGGAATTTAAAGAGATTATGACATTTTAAAGTGACCATAAAGCATACTAAAGCATCAGTAACAAAGCCAATTCCATGATATTGAGAGAGAAAACTGACCAAGGTTAACAGGGTAAACAGACTGAAATGTCAGGCTGTAAATGAACAGTGGAACACATTTCGAGCCAGAGAGACCTAGAGATGTCCAGCACATAAACGGACCCTTCGGTCCAACTCGTCCACGCCGACCAGATATCCTTTCCGAATCTCATCCCATCTGCCAGCACTTGACCCATATCCCACTACTTTTTTTTAATTCATATACCAATCCAGATGCCTTTTGAATGCTGCAATTGTACCAGCCTCCACCACTTCCTCTGCAGTACATTCAATACAGACACCACACTCTGCGTGAAAAGGTTGCCCCTTAGGTCCCTTTTAAAGCTTTCATCTCTCACCCTAAATCAATGTCTTCCAGCTCTGGTTTCCACCACCACACGGAAAAGACCTTGCCTGTTTATCCTATCCATGCCCCTCATGATTTTATAAACCTCAAGCATGTCACCACTCAGCCTCTGACGCTCCAGGAAAAACAGTCCCAGTCGTTTCAGCCTCTCCCAATAGCTCAAATCTTCTAACCCTGGCAAGATCCTTGTAAATCTTTTCTGAACACTTTCAAGTTTCACAACATTTTTCCAACAGTATAAAAGACCAGGCTTGTACGCAATATTCCAAAAGTGTCCGAACCAGTGTCCTGTACAGCTGCAACATGACCTCCCAACTCCTGTAGTCAATGATCTGACCAATAAAAGAAAGCATACCAAACACCTTCTTCACTATCCGCTTATTTGCGACTCGACTTTTAAGGAACTCCAAGGTCTCTTTTTTTCAGCAACACTCCCTAGGACCTAGACATTAAATGTATAAGTCCTGCTCAGATGTGCTTTCCCAAAATGCAGCACCTCACATTTATCTGAACTAAACTCCATCTGTCACTCCTCAACCCATTTGCCCATCTAATCAAGATCCCGTTGTAATCTCAGGCAACCTTCTTCACTGTCCGCAATATCTCAAATGTTGGTGTGATCTGCAAACTTATTAACTGTACCTCCTACATTCACGTCCAAATCTTTTAGAAAATGCCGAAAAGTAGCGGACCCAGCACCGATCTTTGTGGCACACCATCGGCCTCCAGTGTGAAAAGCAACCGTCCGCCACCACCCTCTGTCTTCAACCTTCGAGCCAGTTCTCTATCCAAACGGCGAGTTCTCCCTGCATTCCATGAGATCTAACCTTGCGAACCGATCTTCCAGGAGGAACGTTTTAGAATGCCTGGCTGAAGTCTATATAGATCATATCCAATGATCGCCCCTCATCAATCCTTTTTGTTACTTCTTCAAAAAATGCAATCAATTTCTTGAGAAATGTTTTCCCACACTCAAAGCCATGCTGACTATCCCTAGTCACTCCATGCCTTTCCAAATACATGTAAATCCTATCTCTCAAGATTCCCTCCAACACTTTAACAACTACTGATGTCATGCTCATTGGTCTATTGTTTTCGAGCTTTCCCTGACCACCTTTCTTAAATAGTGGCACCATGTTATCCAACCTCAAAATTTCAAATACCTCACCTGTGATGATCGATTATACAAATGTCTCAGCAAGGCACACATCGATCATTTCCCGAGCTTCCCGCAAAGTTCCAAGGTACACCTGATCAGTTCCTGGGGAGTTATCCACTTTTATGTGTTTCAAGACATCCAGCACATCCTCCTCTTTAAGATGAATGTTTTCAAGTTGTCACCATCTATTTGCCCACATTCTTTCTCTTCCATTTCCTTCGCCACAGTAAACACTGATGCAAAACACTTGTTTAGTATTGGACCCATCTCCTGCGTCTGCACAAAAAGGCTGCCTTGCTGATCTTTGAGAGACCCTATTTTCTCCCTCCTTACCTTCTTGTCCTTTATGTATTTATAAAAACCTTTTGGATTCTCCTTTACCCTATTTGTCAGGGCTATCTTGAGTCCCCATTTTAACCTCCTGATTACCCTCTTAAGTACATTGCTCCTGCCTTTATCGTCTGAGGATTCACTTGATTTCTCGAGTTTGTACGTGACAATTTTTTCCTTCTTTTTCTTAACCAAAAGCTTAGTTCTCTCGTCATCCAGCATACCCTGCACCCATCAGCTTTTCCTTCCATCATAATAGGAATACTGTATACTGTCTCTGGAAAGCCGTAAACTCATTTTTGAAGGCTTCCCATCTGTCAATGATAAAGGTTTCATTTTCCTAATCCCCAATTACAGCATCTCACGCAACTGCCATTTGAAAATAATGAAAACATGAAGCACATTCTAAATGAAGGCTTTGATGAGGTGAGCTCTGGTCAGCCATGTAGATCTGGAGACCACCAGATGCACGGAGAGTGCTTTCCATCAGAGCAGCACCAGGTCAGTGTTAGGCACACAGACAGAATGGGAAAATAGATACACACCTGAACTCATATCTCCCAGCCTGGCAATCTGCAGCTGGGCACAGACATTCTGGTAAACATCTCCAAAATTCGGTCATCAAGGTCGGCCTAAAAGTTGAATCAAAAATAAATCAGTCATTCAGACTAATATATCCTTCAGGTTCCACAGCCCATTCCTGGTCTCATCCTGCAGGTTATATGAAGCTCGTTCCATCTAACGTGTTGCAAGATCCCTATCCCCTCCTATATTTGGACCACCCTCCAGATTCTGCAGTCCTTCCTACATCCTATCATGACCCGTACTATAAAACTCTTCCTTCTTCTGCAATATTCCCTAGAAGGGTACTGTAGGATGGTGGAGGTTACAGAGTTAGGGAGGAATATCAGGATTGGGCGATTTTGTAGTTATTAGTAATATTGAAGTGGCTAAAATTGGCTTCGATAATTTTAACAGTTCTCGCCAATAAAGGAGGTTACAGAGCTAAGGAGGATTGTAGGGACTGGAAGACGTTTCACAGTTTGTGGGTTTTGTGGGGATTGGAGGAAGGTACCAAAATAGGGAAGGTTTAAGATTGAAGGTTCCTGCTGAGAACAACTAATGGGTTAAAGGCAGGGTTCTAGGTAGTGTGGAGTAAGAGAAGAATCTTGGGGTCCACGTGCATAGATCCTTCACATATGCCAGCCATGTTGAACGGGTGTGAAGAGGGCATGTGATGTCTTAGCATTCTATAGAAAGTGGATTGAGCTTAAGACCTGTGACGTGAGGCTGCAGCTCCATATAGCCCTGGTTAGTCCACTGGTGGAATATTGTGTTATGTTCTGGTCGCCTCATTATAGGAAAGTTGTGGAAACTTTGGAGAGGGCGCAGAAGAGATTTATCAGGATGTTTTCTGGATTGGAGGGTAGGTCTAATGAAGAAGTGTTGGGGAAGCCAGGGCTTCTCCCATTGGAATGAAAAGCATGAGAGCTGACTTGATTGAGGTGCACGAGATGATGCGAGGCATACAGAGAGTGGGTGTCCCGAGAATTTTCCCATCGTGAAAATGGCTATTACGATGGGGCATAATTTTAAGGTAATTGGAGGTGGGTTTATGGGCGATGTCAGAGGTAGGTGCATTATGCAGAGTGGTGGGTGTGTGGAATGCACTGCCAGCGTTGGTGGTAGAGATGGTTACATTAGGGACATTTACTTAACATTTGGACATGTATATGGATTATAGTAAAATGAATTTCTCAAAATGGAGACCAGTGCCCAATGCTGTTCCACAAGGATCCGTGCGGGATCCACTGTTATTTGTGATATACATAAATTATTTGGAGGAAGGAATAGTTTGCCTGATTAGCAAGTTTGCCGATGACACTAAGATTGGTGGAGTAGCAGATAGTGAAGGGAACAGTCAGAGAATACAGCAGAAGAAAGATGGGCAGAGAAATGGAAAATGGGGAGCCCAATCTAGGCAAATGCAAGGTGATGCATTTCAGAAGATCCAATTCAAGACCAGAGTAAATGGAAAAGTCCTGGTGAAATCTGACGTACAGAGAGATCTGGGTTTTCAGGTCCATTGTTCCTTGAAGGTGACAACGAAGGTCAGTAAAGTGGTTAAGGCAGCATATGGCATGATTTCCTTCATTGGATGGGATATTGAGTAAAGGAGTTGGCAGGTCATGGTACAGTTGTATTGGACTTTGCTTCGACCACATTTGGAATAATACATGCAGTTATGATCACCACGTTACCAAAAGGATGTGGATGCTTTGCTTTGGAGAGGGTGCAGAGGAAGTTCACCAGGATTTTGTCTGGTATGGAAGGGGCTAGTTATTTAGGAAGTTTGAATAGATTCGGATTATTTTCATTAGAAAGACAAAGGTTGACTGGGGACCTGATTGAGGTCTACAAAATCATGGGATGTACAGACAGGGTGGAGACCAAGAAGCTTTTTTTTTCTCCCAGAGTGCGGTGAATGGATCAGATGACAGAGATAAAACGGGTTATATAGACTGGAGGACCAAACAGAGATAGGGAGGGCAGTCGTGATTGAAGATGTTCATAGATATAGGAAGGTTTACTTTTGCAGATTATTTAGACATGGAGGGTGTGGAGTCTGAAGGATATTTCAGAAGGACGGTTATCTTGTTTGGAGACAGTTTCACAGATAAGGGAGCATTAGTGACCATCTCTAGTTTGCTCAAAGTGGGAAGGTTTGTAGGGGAGGGTGACATTTACACAAATAGGGGTGTAAGAGCTGGAGATGGTTATGGAGTAAATGCAGAGAGATACAGGAGGAACTTCCATTGATAGGGTGGGTGCTGGCCACAGGAGAATGTCGCACAGATAGTGAGTCTTGTCAGAACTGGATTGGGAGAGTCACAGGCTTTCACTGGTTTCTGAAGATCGGTAGTGCTGCAGGGTCCTGAAAGGATTGTAGAGTCTCCAGCGAGTGATCCTATCTTTAGGACTGGAAGACATTACGTTGATACAGAAACATTGAAGACAATGTATGCCGTTTTCTTTTTTCTTGAACAGAGCATCAATATCCCTCATGATCCAGGGATCGCTAAACCTGCCACCTTTTCCCTTCACACTAACAGGGACACACTGACCCTGGATTCTTGATATCACACTTTTAGAAGTCTACAATTTATCAGTCATTCCTTTTCCTTCAAGCAGACTCACCCAGTTGATGGGAGCATGATGTGGAGCAGCCTGTGTTGGACTGGAATGTACAATGTTAAAAATCACACAACACAAGCTTCCAGACCAATAGGTTTATTTGGAGGCAATAGGTTTCAGAGAGCAGCTTCTTCATCAGGTGGTTGTGGAGCCATAGAATTTATAGCAACAGGGTCCTAGTGTCGTGGAATGTAAAATCAAACAAATTTAGTGTTAATTTTATCATTTAGGTTGATCATCTGCGCTTTGAAAGCTAGTGTTTTGAAATAACCCGGCGTTGTGTGATTTTTAATTCACTCAATCGACCCTTGATCGATCCTGCCTAATGGCCCCAAAACTGGCCCTGCTCCAGTTAAAGACCTTAATCTGTGGAGATGTCTGATCTTCTTCCATAACTATGTTAAAACGAAGACAGTTGTGGTCACTGGACCCAAAGTGCTCTTCGATTGACACTTTAGTCACTTGCCCGACTTCGGCTTCTGAGGGGCGGTCCAGTGTTGCTCCCGCCTGATTAGGGTGGGGCCTCCTATATATTGATCTGGGGAAATTTCTTGGACACATTGAACAAATTCCACCCCATACGGGCCTTTTACACTCTGAGTGTCTCAGTCAATACAATGGAAGTTAAAGTCTCCAAACAGCACTATTCTATTATTTCTAGAGGTAAGTGCAATCTCTCTACACATCTGCTCCTCTAGTACTAGCTGGCTCTTTGGGGGTCTAGAGCAACATCCTAGTAGACTGACCATCCCCTCTTTGTTTCTAACTTCTCACCATATGTCCTCATTTTATGACCCCTTAAGAGTGTCCTCTCTAAGCACTGTTTTTATGTCCTCCGTTATTAAATGGACAACTCCCTCTCCTCACTTACTTGTCCCTCTGTCACGTCTGTAGCTTCTGTATCCTGGGACAATGAGCTGCCAGGCCTGCCCTTCTCTCAGCCCTGTTTCTGTTATGGCTGTAATATCCCAGTCCCCACAGTAATCCATGCTCTGAGCTCGTCAGCCTTACCAGTCAGTCCTCGTGTGTTGAAATGAATGCCCTTTAAACCAAATATCATTTCCCTC